>NW_027219769.1:0-187306 GCF_027580195.1 Bos mutus | reverse complement strand
CAGAGTCTTTTCATGATCTCCTTCCAGAATGGACTGGTTGGATCTCCTTGCAGTCAAGGGACTCTCAAAGTCTTCCCAGGATGTCTGGCTGTAGGTGAGTGATCACACCATTGTGATTATCTTGGTCGTGAAGACCTTTTTTGTACAGTTCTTCTGTGTATTCTTGCCACCTCTTCTGAATATCTTCTGCTTCTGTTAGGTCCATACCATTTTTGTGTTTTATCGAGCCCATCTTTGCATGAAATATTCCCTGGGTATCTCTAATTTTCTTGAAAAGAGCTCTAGTCTTTCCCATTCTGTTGTTTTCCTCTATTTCTTTGCATTGATAACCGAGGAAGGCTTTCTTATCTCTCCTTGCTATTCTTTGGAACTTCCAACAATACAAGAGAAGACTCTATACATGGATATCACCAGATGGTCAACACCAAAATCAGGTTGATTATATTCTTTGCAGCCAAAGATGGAGAAGCTCTATACAGACAAGAAAAACAAGAGCAGGAGCTAACTGTGGCTTAAATCATGAACTCCTTATTGTCAAATTCAGACTTAAATTGAGGAAATTAGGGAAAACCACTAGAGCATTCAGGTATGACCTAAATCAAATCCCTTATAATTATACAGTGGAAGTGAGAAATAGATTTAAGGGCCTAGATCTGATAGATAGAGTGCCTGATGAACTATGGACGGAGGTTCATGACATTGTACAGGAGACAGGGATCAAGACCATCCCGATGGAAAAGAAATGCAAAAAAGCAAAATGGCTGTCTGAGGAGGCCTTACAAATAGCTGTGAAAAGAAGAGAAGCAAAAAGCAAGGAGAAAAGGAAAGATATAAACATCTGAATGCAACTTGCTATAGGCTTACTTAAAAGTTAATGAGATAAAGGATATCAGGTTGAAAGGAACTGGACTCCATCCTGTTTATCTGCCAGGACACATCTCAGTTCTCATATCTCGGGCCCACACTTAGGTCAATGAGATTTCCTGAAGCCTGCAGAGATCAGAGAAGATTGCTAACAGGCTAATGAAGTTTGCCTATTCATTGTCCCTTCAAAGCCTGTATAAATTCTGTTTTCATTTCTTGATCCATAAACAACACTTTTCTTTCACTCTGCCTGAATACATTTTCAGGTATAATAATATTTCTAATGTTATTCTTGCAAATTTTTCTTCAAACAATAGTAATCTTTTCCTTTCTATTTTTTTTTTTTTGCTTTACATTTTGAATGACACAATAATGGTCTTAGTAACCTGAATTCTGTTTAGTGTTTTGAGAAGAAATATACATCCCAGGAAATATCCACTTGTTTACATTCTTCTCTTGGTTCTCAACATGAGAGTTTAAGAAACTATTGTCCTAGTAAGTTGCCAAATATTTTTTTTCCTGCAGCATGATATGATCGTTAAAATATTAACATCTTTTAATGACAGTTTTCAGTGACTTTCTTATTTCAAAGATAATTTAATTCAGATCTGTATCAAAATTATGTATGTTGTAGTCTTGACATGGAGGCTTACTTGCTGGCTCAGTGGTAAAGAGTTTGCCTGCCAATGCAGGAGATGCAGGTCCAGTCCCTGGGTCAGAAAGATCCCCCAGAGAAGGAACCCATTCCAACATTCTTGCCTGGGAAATCCGTGGACAAAGGAACCTGGTGCACTACAGTCCATGGGATCACAAACAAGTCGGATACAACTTAGTGATTAAATAACAATGAAGCTTGACTTAACTTCTTCTACAAGTGGATTGTGGACAGATGAATGTCTTTACTCTGTTCTTCAATATCCTTTTCCTGGTTTTCAACATCCTTTTCAAGTACCTCTCCTATAGTTCAGTTTCTGTTTTCATTGAATTTTGGAAAAGGAGGTTGACCCAATGCAAGATCAATGAATGTAATGACATTTATTTCAGACAGAGGGTTGACCTCTCCCTGCTCCCACTTTATGGTATCATTTTCATTCTTATTCATTTGGAAACCAGGCATTTATAAAAGTACATTGACATCATCCCTTAATTGGTGAGATATCCTTTGAAAGTCATGGTTAAATGCTCAGAATTGTGTGTCAGTTAAGACACAAAGAAAACCAAGGCTGTGTCTGAAAATTTAGTCCTCCTCCCTTCCTGTCATGTTACTTCATTTTGTGAATTGCTTATTAATTCCTTTGACTTTGTTAGTAAATGTTAGATGAAAAAAGACAAATGTCATTAATGTATTTCCCTGTGGATCTAGACATGGTTTTGTCTGTTATTATACCTTTGTCTCCATCTTCTTCAAAGTCAATATGCACGCATTCTTATATGATTTTGTCTCACCTTTCTGTCTTTACAATGGATGCTTGCTACATGGACTAGTTTTTTTCAGTTTTCCGCACTTATCCTTCTGTGATTTGTCTTGTTGTTGCAAAATCTGCAAACATTTACTTCCTGTCCATTTAATGCTAGTAATCACATATCTGGGAATTATTGTCATTTTCAGTGTGGCTCTTATGTAATGCATTAGTCTAAGTCACTCTCATGTCCTGTAATTTATAACTTGCTTCACTGATATTGATTATTTTATGTTTCTTACATCACTGAATTTAAATCAAATGTGTATCATTTAGGAGAAGGTCAGAACAGAAACTACATAAGACAAGTAGGTATATTCATTGGTGACATAAATGTGAATAGAGACACCCAATAAATTCTGGAAGAATTTGTTTCCAATTCTGCAAGTAAGTATTTGTATCTAGTTTATTGACAAAAGCTACTGTGACCTCTTGACATGTGTGCTAACATCGAAATAACATATCTCACAAACTGAAAATGAAAATCTAACTAATGTCAAAAGTGATTATAAGCTTTTGTAAAAGGTAAATTCCAAAAACAACATTCCTGAAATTATCTCTCAGTGTTCTTAAATGACTCAGATTATGCCACTCTCTATTTCTGGAATATGTTGTTGAACAAACGAGAGGGTTTCGTCACTGAGAATGTGTGAGCTTCTTTGTATATGTGTGTGTGTGTGTGTGTGTGTGTGTGTGTGAATATATGCTTATGCTCCTGAGTGTGTATGCATATTCCATATGTGTTTTCCTATTTTGTGTGAGTGTGAATAATGAAAAATATACTTATAATTTCAAAATAGTCAATAAGATTAATTTATCTTTGTTTCTTTTCATATTTACCTGGACTCTTCATTTTATTTTTTAGATGATCATGGAAAAACATTTGGTAAGTGTTTCTAACATCCTTTGCCCCAACACCCTTTAAATGATTGCTCATAATTCCCTGCCTTTCTTACCATGCTCATCTTTCCCCTCTCCCATCTCCAACCTTTTGGATATGGACTTCCCCCATATTAATTCCTTTTACCTCTTTTCCCTAATTCCATCCCTTCTCATTACTTGCTTTTTTTTTTTTACATATCTTTTCTTCTCTCTAAACATTAGGTCTTTTTTCTTTCCTTCCTTTTCTGTCTCCAGAGAATTGACTCCCTTTGGTTATATTTGTAGGAATAATTGATATCAGGTTGGTCACAACATTCTTTCAATTCTAAATAAATTTTCCTGCAAGTGATCACAGATGTAGAATCTCCATGACATTTCAAATTCAAGGGATAACAGCTATGTGCTGACTCTGAGCCAAAACTTACGTGGGCAGATAACTCCATATTTGCCGAGCAAATTATGTCTACCTTCTGCTCTTTAAAAGACTAGAGTTTCAGATGTCATTCCTTGGCCAATGTGAGTTCTAAGCCTAACATCACATTCACATCGACCACACAACCTAATTGTTCTTGGTATAGATGTGTTCTACTAAATATTGTATGTTCTTTTTTTTATAATTACTATTAGGTCTACACACTGCACATTTTCTCAATGTGTTTAGGATAAAGTCACCTGTTAACAAAAGGTCACCTAATACCGTATCACTAAATAATGAAATGTTATGTTAATGAATTGAGAGCAACTTTCCTTAGAAATTTAAGAGTTTTTCATAAAACACTAAGTCAAAGCCTAAAGTTTTGCCTCAGGTATCCACTGATGTTTTCATTAACATTTTGTTTCAGGGGAAATAGAACTTACCAAACTATCTCTTTACTGTTGTAGCAGGCCAGAGTGGTTCATACAACAATAACCATATGTATAGTAGTGTCTGATTTTATGTTAGGAAAATCACGTGTTTCAAAGGTAAACTTCAGAAGTATCATTTCAATACTTTTAGCCAATTAAGACATTACTGTTCCTACTTGACACTGTAATCCTCTGGAAGAATAGTCCCTTGCCAAAATGGCTCCTAATCCACATTGTGTATTGGTTTTTATCTTTTTTTTCTGCATTCAAATCACAATGAATTTAAATATGAATTTAGTAATACAGTTTGTTTCTTAGTGTTCCATTCCCATGATACCGACTTTAAAATTTCACTTTATTTTTCTATCGAAGTTCAAGATCAAAACAGTAAGTATTCTAAAACTTCTCAAAAACCTTTTTAGCATGACTGGTTTCTTAAGGCCCCATCTCTTAATGCAGATGCGTTCCACTGTATTGTGCTTGTCCTAGATGCTTGTCTTTGTGTCTCCCAGTTGAATTACTGGCTTCCCCTTAGAGAGTCTCTCTATTCAGTTCCCCCATGTAAAATCCATTTCTAATCTTCTGTTTTCCAATCCTCATCCTTCTTTCCTGTAAACATTAGCTTGTTCCTGTTTTTCAGAGACATGTCATAGGCTCACTACAAAACGGATATGAGGAAAGACATTATGTTAAAAGACTTTGAGTTCCATGCTGGTTATCACCAAGGACACATCCCTTGTTAGGACCTCTGTAAAATGCCTGTATCTAGGGCCCATATTTATTGTGACGAGACTTCCCCAAACCTGCAGAGATAGAGAAGAAGATGCCTAATGTGCTCAGTGATGTTTGCCTCTCACTCTCCCTTCAAAGCATATAAGCCTTCTGCTTTATTTCTTGATCCATGAGGTTGACACTCATTCTTCCACTGTGCCCAAATAGGATTACCCTAGGCTTCCCAGATACAGAGATGTTTCTAAGGTTGTTCTTGGAGCACGTTCTTGGAAAAGTGGTAATTCTTGCTTCACTGGCACTGAATGTTGTATTTTCTTACAGGCACTGAATATAAACCGCCTGAGCTTCATTCAGGTGTGGATCCAAAGAGAAACGTCCCAAATCAAGGTGATGTATTCATTGGTTGACACTTAATGTGATTAGAGGCACATAGCTCATAATGAAGAGTAATCTCTAGAATGTTTTTCACCCTGTAATTCAGTATTTGCATCTAGCGTAATGAGCAAAGCTACCCTGCTTCCTCACGTATGTGGTAGCTTCCAAATACCCTATCACATCTTACAAAGTGAACACTGAATGCCTAACTAATGCCAAAGTGATTAAAAACTTCTTTAACTAACATTCCTGAAATTCTCTCTCAAGATGGTAAATTGCCTGACGTTTTGCCCCCTCTGAATTTCTGGAGAATATGTTGAGCAAAAGGAGGATTTCTCCTTGTGGATGTGTCAGGTTGTGGGTGTTGATATTCCTGTGGGAGCTCTTCTGTGTATATGCATGCTCTATATGAGTGTCTTGTGTGTGTGCATATGTGTATTTCTGAACACTAATAAAGTGAACTGTAAATGCAAATTTTGGAATAGAATAGAATTATTTTGTGTTTGTACCTTGCGATATTTACATGGATCTCTTAATTTTATTTTTCAGATATTTTAGGGAAAACTTTTGTTAAGTATTTCTGACACTTTTCCCATGCCATTTAAATGAGTACTATCATTCCCTCCCTTTCTATCCCTTTGGCATCCACTCACTCATCCTTCCCCTCATCCCTCTCCAATTGTTTGTATAGGTACTACTTTCATATCAACTACTTCCGTCTATTTTTCCCTCGTTCCAAGGCTTTCTATTCCTTGCTTTCCATTGTATACCTATTCTTGTCTATATACTGCAGTAGGTCTCCCCGGCCCCTTTTTATGTCTCCTGAGAGTTGTCTTGATTTGATTCTAAGTTTTGCAGGGAAGTGGGATATCAGGCTGATCACCACATCACTCCCATGCAGTAAATGTTTTCGTGTAAATGACCACTGATGTCGAATCATTGTGACCTTTCAAGTTCAAGGGACAATAACTATGTGACTGATACTGACCCAAAACTTAACTAAGTGAACAGAAAACTCCAAATTGGTCGAGTAAATTACTCTGCCTTCTGCTCTTTCAGAGACTAGTAATTCAGATGAAATTCCTGAATTACATGTGAGCTCTAAACCTTCTCTCCCATTCCACTTGATCTTATTATCCAGTTGTTCCCAGGTACGCAAACCCTTGATCTAATAAGGAAGTCCCATAGTATTGTGCAGCCTCTTTTAACTCCAAGTTTCCTTTGGTGCAAAATACCACTTTCAGGATATATTTAGTAGATACTAATTCAAACACTAAGTGTTTATCTCCTTTATTCTCTTGCTGTTTTTCATTTACATCTTTGTTTCAGAGGAAATTGAATTTAGCTGTATAGTAGGAGGCTAAAGGTGATTAAGTAATCATTGTGATTGTACACAATCGCTCTTGTGTACAAAAGGTCCCTCTTTATTTACTCATCTCTTTTTAAATAGGTTGCTCATATATCAATTCACACTAACTTTCTATTCTGAGATAGGTAGAAGTGCCAGCACAAACCCAAGGATCTGATACTGTTGAACTCAGAACTCCTAAATTAACCTCTCTGATGGGGCCATTTCCAATCTTGGGTCCTTGAGCACAATGGAATATAAGGAGTGGAGACAGTTACTTCTCATTAGTATGGTGGACTTTGAAATTTGGGGTTTTAATGCTAACAAATGGTGGCCCATTAGATCCCAAAAGAAAACTAAGGAAGTGCTTCAAATTTTTGACCTCTTCCTTCTCTGACATTGTTCTTTTAATGGAACACGTTGGAGCTTGTCCTTTTGCTGATCAGCTCGTGTGAGAGGGAAAACGGCACATCTCCTAATGTTTTTCACCGTGAACCTAAAAGCATGGTTTCCTTTGTTTCTCATACCTTTGTTTTCAACACTCAGTTATCATCTTCCCCAACACCATCCTACATATAACTTACATAATTTGCCTTGTTAGTTGAGTCTTTCTAAACGAAGGTTGTCTTTTGCAATTGCTACTCAATTTCCACCATTAATATTTCTATGATTTCTCATATGGAACAATCTAGGCAGAGATGGTTTTGTGGCGACTAAATGTTAGCAATAATACATTTCAAGGTTTTGCCTTTTCCAAGTTTCCATAGTGTGAGTTTTCACCAATAAAGCTTAGGGTTTTTTTTTTACCAACGCTCTCCCTGTCATTTCATACCGTAACACCTCCTTTTCTTGTGATTTCATTAAGACCTGCTTCATTTAGGCATTGGTAAAATAGAACTTTGCATTACTGGATTTTATGTCTTCCTCAGTTAACAAAACTGTGAGCAGAATTACGGCAGAACCAAAATATTACGTTTTCTCTGCAACACAGGTACAAATTGTTACATAATGGCTTCTGAGTGCATTTTAGGTATTACACTCATGATAGTAATAGATGGTAACCCCATCTATTAACTAATGGCCAAAAACGTAGAACAAGTCAACTGAGAATTTATAGCACTACTCCTAGAAAAGGTAAAATAGGAAAAAAAAAAACAGGATTCGAAGGTCAACTTCAGAAGTATCATTTCAATGCTTTCACACCATTAAGTCATTAGGTTTCATTTTTAACCACTGTAATCCTCTGGAAGAATACTCCCTTGCCAAATGGCTCTTCCTCACACTGTGTATTTGTTTTTTTGCATTCAGATAAAAATGAATTTAAATACATATTTTGTAATACAGTTTGTTTCTTAGTGTTCCATTCCCATGATCAGATCAGATCAGATCAGTCGCTCAGTCGTGTCCGACTCTTTGTGACCCCATGAATCGCAGAACGCCAGGCCTCCTGTCCATCATCGATCCCGGAGTTCACTGAGACTCACATCCACCGAGTCAGTGATGCCATCCAGCCATCTCATCCTCTGGGGTCCCCTTCTCCGCTTGCCCCCAGTCCCTCCCAGCATCAGAGTCTTTTCCAGTGAGTTAACTCTTCGAGTGAGGTGGCCACAGTACTGGAGTTGCAGCTTTAGCATCATTCCTTCCAAAGAAATCCCAAGGATGATCTCCTTCTGAATGGACTGGTTGGATGTCCTTGCAGTCCAAGGAACTCTCAAGAGTCTTTCTCCAACATCACAGTTCAAAAGCACCAGTTCTTCGGCACTCAGCCTTCCTCACAGTCCAACTCTCACATCCATACATGACCACAGGAAAAACCATAGTCTTGACTAGATGAACCTTTGTTGGCAAAGTAATGTCTCAGCTTTTGAATATGCTCTCTAGGTTGGTCATAACTATCCTTCCAAGGAGTAAGCATCTTTTAATTTCATGGCTGCAGTCACCATCTGCAGTGATTTTGGAGCCCAGAAAAATAAAGTCTGACACTGTTTCCACTGTTTCCCCATCTATTTCCGATGATACCAACCTTAAAATTTCACTATTTTTCTGTAGAAGTTCAAGATCAAAATGGTTAGTATTCTAAAACTTCTCAAAAACCTCTTTAGCATGAATGATTTCTTGAGGCCCTATCTCTTAACGCAGATGCTTTCCACTGTATTGTGCTTGTCCTAGATGCTTGTCTTTGTGTCTCCCAGTTGAATTACTGGCTTCCCCTTAGAGAATCTCTCTATTCAGTTCCTCCATGTAAAATCCATTTCTAATCTTCTGTTTTCCAATCCTCATCCTTCTTTCCTGTAAACATTAGCTTGTTCCTGTTTTTCAGAGACATGTCATAGGCTCACTACAAAACGGATATGAGGAAAGACATTATGTTAAAAGACTTTGAGTTCCATGCTGGTTATCACCAAGGACACATCCCTTGTTAGGACCTCTGTAAAATGCCTGTATCTAGGGCCCATGTTTATTGTGACGAGACTTCCTAAACCTGCAGAGGAGGAGGAGAAGAAGATGCCTAATGTGCTCAGTGATGTTTGCCTCTCACTCTCCCTTCAAAGCATATAAGCCTTCTGCTTTATTTCTTGATCCATGAGGTTGACACTCATTCTTCCACTGTGCCCAAATAGGATTACCCTAGGCTTCCCAGATACAGAGATGTTTCTAAGGTTGTTCTTGGAGCACGTTCTTGGAAAAGTGGTAATTCTTGCTTCACTGGCACTGAATGTTGTATTTTCTTACAGGCACTGAATATAAACCGCCTGAGCTTCATTCAGGTGTGGATCCAAAGAGAAACGTCCCAAATCAAGGTGATGTATTCATTGGTTGACACTTAATGTGATTAGAGGCACATAGCTCATAATGAAGAGTAATCTCTAGAATGTTTTTCACCCTGTAATTCAGTATTTGCATCTAGCGTAATGAGCAAAGCTACCCTGCTTCCTCACGTATGTGGTAGCTTCCAAATACCCTATCACATCTTACAAAGTGAACACTGAATGCCTAACTAACGCCAAAGTGATTAAAAACTTCTTTAACTAACATTCCTGAAATTCTCTCTCAAGATGGTAAATTGCCTGACGTTTTGCCCCCTCTGAATTTCTGGAGAATATGTTGAGCAAAAGGAGGATTTCTCCTTGTGGATGTGTCAGGTTGTGTGTGTCGATATTCCTGTGGGAGCTCTTCTGTGTATATGCATGCTCTATATGAGTGTTTTTTTATGTGTGCATGTGTGTATTTCTGAACACTAATAAACTGAATTGTAAATGCAAATTTTAGAATAGAATAGAATTATTTTGTGTTTGTACCTTGCGATATTTACATGGAACTCTTAATTTTATTTTTCAGGATTTTTGGGGAATGAATTTGGTAAGTATTTCTGGCACTTTCCCCATACCATTTAAATGACTAAGACCATTCCCTCACTTTCTATGTCTTTGGCATCCACTCACTCATCCTTCCCCTCATCCCTCTCCAATTGTTTGTATAGGTACTACTTTCATATCAACTTCTTCCGTCTATTTTTCCCTCGTTCCAAGGCTTTCTATTCCTTGCTTTTCATTGTATACCTATTCTTGTCTATATACTGCAGTAGGTTTCCCCGCCCCCCTCTTTATGTCTCCTGAGAGTTGTCTTGATTTGATGCTAATTTTTGTAGGGAAGAGGGATATCAGGCTGATCACCACATCACTCCCATGCAGTAAATGTTTTCGTGTAAATGACCACTGATGTCGAATCATTGTGACCTTTCAAGTTCAAGGGACAATGACTATGTGACTGATACTGACCCAAGACTTAACTAAGTGAACAGAAAACTCCAAATTGGTCGAGTAAATTACTCTGCCTTCTGCTCTTTCAGAGACTAGTAATTCAGATGAAATTCCTGAATTGCTTGTGAGCTCTAAACCTTCTCTCCCATTCCACTTGATCTTATTATCCAGTTGTTCCCAGGTAAGCAAACCCTTGATCTAATAAGGAAGTCCCATACTATTGTGCAGCCTCTTTTAACTCAAAATTTCTTTTGGTGCCAAATATAACTTTCAAGATATATTTAGTAGACACTAATTCAAACACTAAATGTTTATCTCCTTTATTCTCTTGCTGTTTTTCATTTACATCTTTGTTTCAGAGGAAATAGAATTTAGCAGTATAGTAGGAGGCTAAAAGTGATTACTTACCCATTAGTCCTTGTGTACAAAAGGTCCCTTTCTGTTTACTCATCTCTTTTTAAATAGGTTGCTCATATATCAATTCACACTAATCTTCTATTCTGAGATAGGTAGAAGTGCCAACACAAAGCCAAGGATCTGATACTGTTGAACTCAGAACTCCTAAATTCAGCTCTCTGATGGGGCCATTTCCAATCTCGGGTCCTTGAGCACAATGGAATATAGGGAGTGAAGACAGTCACTTCTCATTAGTATGGTGGACTTTGAAATTTTTGGTTTTCATGCTAACAAATGGTGGCCCATTAGATCCCAAAAGAAAACTAAGGAAGTGCTTCAAAATTTTGACCTCTTCTTTCTCTGACATTGTTCTTTTAATGGAACACATTGGAGCTTTTCCTTTTGCTGGTCAGCTAGTGTGAGAGGGAAAACGGCACATCTCCTAATGTTTTTCACCGTGAACCTAAAAGCATGGTTTCCTTTGTTTCTCATACCTTTGTTTTCAACACTCAATTATCATCTTCCCCAACACCATCCTACATATAACTTTCATAATTTGCCTTGTTAATCGAGTCTTCCCAAACGAAGAATTGTCTTTTGCAATTGCTACCCAATTTCCATCATTAATGTTCCTATGATTTCTCATATGGAACAGTCTAGGCAGAGATGGTTTTGTGTCGACTAAATGTTAGCAATAATACATTTCAAGGTTTTGCCTTTTCCAAGTTTCCATAGTGTGATTTTTCACCAAAAAAGCTTAGTTTTTGTTTGTTTGTTTGTTTACAAGTGCTCTCCCTGTCATTTAGTACTGTAACACCTCCTTTTCTCATGATTCATTAAGACCTGCTTCATTTGCTGCTGCTGCTAAGTCGCTTCAGTCGTTTCCGACTCTGTTTGACCCCATAGATGGCAGCCCATCAGGCTCCCCCGTCCCTGGGATTCTCCAGGCAAGAACACTGGAGTGGGTTGCCATGTCCTTCTCCAATGCATGAAAGTGAAAAGTGAAAGTGAAGTCGCTCAGTCGTGTCCGACTCTACCGACCCCATGGACTGCAGCCTACCAGGGTCCTCCGTCCATGGGATTTTCCAGGCAAAAGTACTGGAGTGGGTTGCCATTGCCATCTCCGACTGCTTCATTTAGGCACTGGTAAAATAGAAATTTGCATTACTGGATTTATGTATTCCTCATTTAACAAAACTGTGAGCAGAATTATGGCAGAAACAGAATCTTACGTTTTCTCTGTAACACAGGTGCAAATTGTTACATAATGGCTTCGGAGTGCATTTTAGGTTTTACGCTCATGATGGTAACCCCATCTATTAACTAATGGCCAAAATCTTAGGACAAGTCAACTGAGAATTTATAGCACTACTACTGGAAAAGGTAAAATAGGAAAAATACAGGTTTCAAAGGCAAACTTCAGAAGTGTCATTTCAATGCTTTCACACCATTAAGACACTACGTTTCCTTTTTAACCACTGTAATCCTCTGGAAGAATACTCCCTTGCTACAGTGGCTGTTCATCCACATTGTGTATTTGTTTTTTGCATTCAGATTGAAATGAATTTAAATATGTATTTTGTAATATGTAATATGTAGTTTGCTTCTTAGTGTTGCATTCCCATGATACTGACCTTAAAATTTCACTATTTTTCTATAGAAGTTCAAGATCAAAATGGTTAGTGTTCTAAAACTTCTCAAAAACCTCTTTAGCATGACTGGTTTCTTAAGGCCCCATCTCTTAACGCAGATGCGTTCCACTGTATTGTGCTTGTCCTAGATGCTTGTCTTTGTGTCTCCCAGTTGAATTACTGGCTTCCCCTTAGAGAGTCTCTCTATTCAGTTCCCCCATGTAAAATCCATTTCTAATCTTCTGTTTTCCAATCCTCATCCTTCTTTCCTGTAAACATTAGCTTGTTCCTGTTTTTCAGAGACATGTCATAGGCTCACTACAAAATGGAGATGAGGAAGGACACTGTGTTAAAAGGCATTGAGTTCCATGCTGGTTATCACCAAGGACACATCCCTTGTTAGGGCCTCTGTAAAATGCCTGTATCTAGGGCCCATGTTTATTGTGACTAGACTTCCCCAAACCTGCAGAGATAGAGAAGAAGATGCCTAAGTTGCTCAGTGATGTTTGCCTCTCACTCTCCCTTCAAAGCACATAAGCCTTCTGCTTTATTTCTTGATCCATGAGGTTGACACTCATTCTTCCACTGTGCCCAAATAGGATTACCCTAGGCTTCCCAGATATAGAGATATTTCTGAAGTTGTTCTTGGAGCGCTTTCTTGGAAAAGTGGTAATTCTTGCTTCACTGGCATTGAAAGTTTTATTTTCTTACAGGCACTGGATATAAATCACATGTGCTTCATTCAGATGTGGATCAAAAGAGAAACGTTTCAAATCAAGGTGATGTATTCATTCAGTTCAGTTCAATTCAGTTCAGTCGCTCATTCATGTCTGACTCTAGGCGACCCCATGAACAGCAGCACTCCAAGCCTCCCTCTGCATCACCAACTCACAGAGTTCACCCAAACTTGTGTCAATTGTGTCGATGATGCCATCTAACCATCTCATCCTTTGTCATCCCCTTCTCCTTCTGCCTTCAATTTTTCCCAATATCAGGGTCTTTTCAAAAGAGTCAGCTCTTCACATCAGGTGGCCACAGTTTTGGAGTTTCAGCTTCCACATCAGCCCTTCCAATGAACACCAAAGACTGATCTCCTTAGAATG
Source organism: Bos mutus (assembly GCF_027580195.1). Taxonomy (NCBI): domain Eukaryota; kingdom Metazoa; phylum Chordata; class Mammalia; order Artiodactyla; family Bovidae; genus Bos; species Bos mutus. Next base: position 173,908 of record NW_027219769.1, on the reverse strand, counting down.
GACTGGTTGGATCTCCTTGCAGTCCAGGGGACTCTCATGAGTCTTCTCCAATACTACAGTTCAAAAGCATCAGTTCTTCTGCACTCAATTTTCTTTATAGTCCAACTCTCATAATCATACATGACTACTGGAGAAACCATAGCCTTGACCAGACAGACATTTGTTGACAAAGTAATGTCTCTGCTTTTGAATATGTTGTCTATGTTGGTCATAACTTTCCTTCCAAGGAGTAAGCATCTTTTAATTTCATGGCTGCAGTCACCATCTGCAGTGATTTTTAAGCCCCCCATAATAAATCAGCCACTGTTTCCACTGTTTCCCTATCTATTTGCCATGATCAGACCAGATGCCATGATCTTAGGTTTTTGACTGTTGAGCTTTAAGCCAAATTTTTCGCTCTCCTCTTTCAGTTTCATCAAGAGGCTGTTTAGTTCTTCTTCAGTTTTGGTATAATGGTGGTGTCATCAGTATATGTGAGGTTATTGATATTTCTCCTGGCAATCTTGATTCCAGCTTGTGCTTCTTCCAGCCCAGTGTTTCTCATGATGTACTCTGCCTATAAGTTAAATAAGCCGGGTGACAATATACAGCCTTGATGTACTGCTTTTCTTATTTGGAACCAGCCTATTGTTCCATGTCCAATTCTAACTGTTGTTTCATGACCTGCACACAGGTTTCTCAGGAGGCAGGTCCGGTGGTCTGGTTTTCCCATCTCTTTCAGAATTTTCCAGTTTATTGTGATCTACACAAAGGCTTTGTCATAGTCAACAAAGCAGAAATTGATGTTTTTCCAGAACTCTCTTGCTTTTTCGATGATCCAGTGGATGTTGGCATTTTGATCCTTGGTTCCTCTGCTTTTTCTAAAACCAGCTTGAACATCTGGAAGTTCACAGTTCATGTATTGTTGAAGCCTGGCTTGGAGAATTTTGAGCATTCCTTTGCTAGCGTGTGAGATGAGTGCAGTTGTGTGGTAGTTTGAGCATTCTTTGGCATTGCCTTTCTTTGGGATTGTAATGAAAACTGACCTCCAGTCCTGTGGCCACTGCTGAGTTGTCCGAATTTGCTGACATATTGAGTGTAACACTTTCACAGCATCATCTTTTAGGATTTGAAATAGCGCAACTGCAATCCCATCACTTCCACTAGCTTTGTTCGTAGTGATGCTTCTAAGGCCCACTTGACTTTGCATTCCAGGATGTCTGGCTCTAAGTGAGTGATCATACCAATCTGATTATCTGGGTTATGAAGATCTTTTTTGTATAGTTCTTCTGTGTATTCTTGCCACCTCTTCTTAATATCTTCTGCTTTTGTTAGGTCCATACCATTTCTGTCCTTTATTGAGCCCATCTTTGCATGAAATGTTCCCTTGGTATCTCTAATTTTCTTGTGAGACCTCTGCTAAGTCACTTCAGTCATGTCCGACTCTGTGTGACCCCATAGACGGCAGCCCACCAGGCTCCCCCGTCCCTGGGATTCTCCAGGCAAGAACACTGTAGTGGGTTGCCATTTCCTTCTCCAAGGCATGAAAGTGAAAAGTGAAAGTGAAGTCGCTCAGTCTTGTCTGACTCTTAGCGACCCCATGGACTGCAGCCTACCAGGCTCCTCCATCCATGGGATTTTCCAGGCAAGAATACTGGAGTGGGGTGCCATCGCCATCTCAAAAAAGACTAGAAGAGACCTCTAGTCTTTCCTATTCTATTGTTTGCCTCTATTTCTTTGCATTGATCGCTGAGGAAGCCTTTCTCATCTCTCCTTGCTATTCTTTGGAACTCTGCATTCAAATGGGTATATCTTTCCTTTTCTCCTTTGCTTTTGGCTTCAGGTCTTTTCAAAGCTATTTGTAAGGCCTCTTCAGACAACCATTTTGCTTTTTTGCATTTCTTTTTCTTGGGGATGGTCTTGATCCCTGTCTCCTGTAAATGTCAGGAACCTCTGTCCATAGTTCATCAGGCACTCTGTCTATCAGATCTAGTCCCTTTAATCTATTTCTCACTTCCACTATATATTCATAAGGGATTTGATTTAGGTCCTACCTGAATGATCTAGTGGTTTTCCACACTTTCTTCAATTTAAGTCTGAATTTGGCAATAAGGAGTTCATGATTTGAGCCACAGCCAGCTCCTGGTCTTTTTCTTACTGCTTGTATAGAGCTCCTCCATCTTTGGCTGCAAAGAATATAATCAATCTGATTTCAGTGTTGACCATCTGGTGATGTCCATGTGTAGAGTCTTCTCTTGTGTTGTTGGAAGATGGTGTTTGCTATGACCAGTGCATTATTTTGACTAAACTCTATTAGCTTCGTCCTGCTTCATTCTGTACTCTAAGGACAAATTGAATGACATTAAATGTGATTAGAGGCACATAGCTTATAATGAAGACTAATCTCTAGAATGTTTTTAATCCTGAAATTCAGTATTTGCATCTAGTATAATGAAGAAAGCTACCTTGATTCCTCACATATGTGTTAGCTTCCCAATACCTTATCACATCTTACAAAGTGAACAATGAATGCCTAACTAATGCCAAGGTGATTAAAAACTTCCTCGACTAACATTCTCCAAATCCTCTCTCAATATAGTAAGTTGACTTAATTTTTGCCCTCTGAATTTCTGAAGAATATATTGAGCAAATGAGGATTTCTCTGTGAATGTGTCAGATTGTGCGTGTCGATATTTCTGTGGGAGCTCTTCTGTGTATATGCATGCTCTATATGAGTGTTTTTTTATGTGTGCATGTGTGTATTTCTGAACACTAATAAACTGAATTGTAAATTCAAATTTTAGAATAGAATAGAATTATTTTGTGTTTGTACCTTGCAATATTTACATGGATCTCTTAATTTTATTTTTCAGTTTTTTTTGGGAATGAAATTGGTAAGTATTTTTGACACCTTTCCCATACCATTTAAATGACTTAAACCATTCCCTCACTTTCTATGTCTTTGGCATCCACTCACTCATCCTTCCCCTCATCCCTCTCCAATTGTTTGTATAGGTACTACTTTCATATCAACTTCTTCCATCTACTTTTACCTTGTTTCAACTCTTCCTATCCCTTGCTTTTCATTATATACCTATTCTTGTCTATAACCTTCAGTGTTTTCCTTTTCATGTCTCTTGAGAATTGTCTTGATTTGATTCTAATTTTTGTAGGGAAGAGGGATATCAGGCTGATCACCACATCACTCCTATGCAATACATGTTTTCGTGTAAATGACCACTGATGTCGAATCATTGTGACCTTTCAAGTTCAAGGGACAATAATTATGTGATTGATACTGACTCAAAACTTAAGTGAACAGAAAACTCCAAATTGGTTGAGTAAATTACTCTACCTTCTGCTCTTTCAAAGGCTAGTAATTCAGTGACATTCCTTGATTACTAAGGAATTACAAGTGAGCTCTAAACCTACTCTCCCATTACCCTTGATATTATTACCCACTTGTTTCCAGGTGTACAAATGCTTTATGTAATAAGGATGGCATCACCGACCCAATGGACATGAGTTTGAGTAAGCTCTGGGAGTTGGTGATGGACAGGGAAGCCTGGCACGCTGCGTTCCATGGGGTCGCAAAGAGTTGGACATGACTGAGTGACTGAACTGATCTGATAGTAGTGCGCAGCCTCTTTTACCTCAAAATTTCTATTGGTACAAATTACAAATTTAATAGATTTATTCAGAAAACACTAATTCAAACATTAAAAGTTTATCTACTTTATTCTTTCTCTTGATGTTTTTCATTTACATCTTTAAGAGGAAATTTAATTTAGTAGTCTAACAGGAGGCTATAACTGATTACTGATCCATTATACCATGTGTACAAAAGTCCTTTTATGTTCCCTCATCACTTTTAAAATATGTTGCTTGTATATCAATTCACACTAATATTCTATTCTGAGAAAAGCAGAAGTGCCAACACAAACCCAAGGATCTGACACTGTTTAACAGAACTCATAATTTAACTCCCCTGATGGGGCCATTTCCAATCTTGCACGATGGGATATATGGAATGAAAATGGTTACTTCTCATTAGTATGGTAGACTTTGAACTTTTGGTTTCAATCTAAGACATGGTCGTCCATTTGAACCCAAAAGCAAATGAAGGAAGTGTTTCCAATTTTTGATCTGGTCTCTTCCTGACATTCTAATTTTATTTGAATGAATTGGATTTCTTTTCTTTTGTTAATCAATAATATGAAGAAGGAAAATACATGACTCATAATGTATTTCACTATGAACCTATGCATGGTTTCATCAGTGTTTTTATACATTCTTCAACAATCAGTTTGCATGTTCCCAAACACCATCATACAAATAACTTACATGATATGTCTTCTTATTTAGTCTGCCCAAATTTTGTTTGTCTTCTGCATTTGGCACTCTATTTTCCCCATTAGTACTTCTGTGATTTTCTCATTTTGATACAATGGAAGCAGACATTTATCTTGTGTCAACTAAATTTAGTATTGGTATATTTCAAAGATTTACCTGTTTTAAGATTCTGAAGTGTGAGTTTTCTCAAACATATGCTCAGTCTTTTGATGTACAAACCCTTTCACCATGATTTAGTATTTACATACATTTTCCTCATATATTTTTTTATACATGAAAAAAACCTGCTTCACTTAGGCTTTAGCTAATATAGCAATTTGTATTACAGCATTTTATATATTCATTTATTGACAAACATGTGAACAGAATCATCCAGGCTACAAACCCTGCATTTCTTTGACAACACTGGTTCAAGATGTTAAACAATGCTCATGGCTCTTAACATTTTAGATGTTACATTAATTGATTTAACCCTATCTATTAAGTAGTAGCCAAATAAATTTATAGAGCTAATAAATCAAATTAGTTCAGTCAACATAGATAAAGTGCAGTTTGAAAGGTCAACTTCAGAACTGCTATGTTAATAATTTCCTCCAATTAAAACAATAAGGTCAGATCAGGTCCGTCACTCAGTCATGTCCGACTCTTTGCGACTCCATGAATCGCAGCACACCAGGCCTCCCTGTCCATCACCAACTCAGGAGTTCACTCAGACTCATGTCCATCGAGTCAGTGATGCCATCCAGCCATCTCATCCTCTGTCGTCCCCTTCTCCTCTTGCCCCCAATCCCTCCCAGCATCAGAGTCTTTTCCAATAAGTCAACTCTTTGCATGAGGTGGCCAAAGTATTGGAGTTTCAGCTTCAGCATCATTCCTTCCAAAGAAATCCCAGGGCTGATCTCCTTCAGAATGGACTGGTTGGATCTCCTTGCAGTCCAAGGGACTCTCAATAGTCTTCTCCAACACCTCAGTTCAAAAGCATCAATTCTTCAGTGCTCAGCTTTCTTCACAGTCCAACTCTCACACCCGTACATGACCACTGGAAAAACCATAACCTTGACTAGATGGACCTTTGTTGGCAAAGTAATGTCTCTGCTTTTGAATATGCTATCTAGGGTGGTCATAACTTTCCTTCCAAGGAGTAAACGTCTTTTAATTTCATGGCTGCAGTCACCATCTGCAGTGATTTTGGAGCCCCCCAAAATAAAGTCTGACACTGTTTCCACTGTTTCCCCATCTATTTCCCATGAAGTGATGGGACCGGATGCCATGATCTTCGTTTTCTGAATGTTGAGCTTTAAGCCAACTTTTTCACTCTCCACTTTCACTTTCATCAAGTGGCTTTTTAGTTCCTCTTCACTTTCTGCCATAAGGGTGGTGTCATCTGCACATGTGAGGTTATTAATATTTCTCCCAGAAATTTGATTCCAGCTTGTATTTCTTGCAGTCCAGCGTTTCTCATGATGTACTCTGCATATAAGTTAAATAAACAGGGTGACAATATACAGCCTTGACGGGGTGGCAAAGAGTTGGACATGACTAAGTGTCTGAACTGAACTGATTGTTATTTAATTTGTCCTATTGCTGTAATGTATGCAGGCATTCCTATTGAGTCAAGTAAATTTTATTGGTAATATTTTCTAATTATTGGCTTTTCAAGTAGATGAAGTGAAAATTTCCTCCAAGATATGCTCAGGTCACTTCATTTAGACCTGCTTTACTGATTTTTAATACTTATTTTATGTTCATGGAACTTTAGAAAAAGTTCCTTTGTGTATAGTTAAAAGATAAATTCGCACTCATCTCCCATGCTAGTAAGGTCATGCTTAAAATCTTGCATGCTAGGTTTCAACATAATTTTGAACCAAGAACTTCCAGATATCCAAGCTGTGTTTGGAAAAGGAAGAGGAACCAGAGATCAAATTGTCAACATTCACTGGATAACAGAGAAAGCAAGGGAATTTCAGAAAAATATCTGTCTCTGTTTCATTGACTATGCTAAAGCCTTTGAGAGTGTAGATCATGTCAAACTGTGAAAAGCTCTTTGAGACCTGGGAATACCAAACCGTCTTACCTGTCTCCTGAGAAACCTGTTTACAGGTCAAGAAGCAACAGTTAGAACCCCGTATGAAACAACCGATTGGTTCAAGATTGAGAAAGGAGTATCACAGGGCTGTCTGCTGTCACCCTGTTTGTTTAATCTAGATGCTGAGCACGTCATGAGAAATGCCAGGCTAGATGACTTACAAGCTGGAATCAAGATAGATTGGGGGAAACATCAACAACCTCAGATAAGCGGATGACACCACTCTAAAGGCAGAAACTGAAGAGGAACTAAAGAGCCTCTTGATGAGGGTGAAGGAGGGGAGTGAAAGAGCTGGCTTAAGATGAAATCTTAAAAAAAACTAAGATCATAGCTTCTGGCAAGGCAAACAGAAGGGGAAAAGTTGGAAGTAGTGACAGATTTCCTTTTCTAGGGCTCCAAAATCACTGAGGATGGTGACTGCAGCCATAAAATCAGAAGATAATTTTTTATCAGCAGGAAAGCTATGACAAACCTAGACAGTGTATTGAAAAGCAGAAACACTGCCAACAAAGTTTCCAATGGTCTCATATGGTTGTGACAGCTGGGCCTTAAAGAAGGCAGAATGCGGAAGTATTGATGCCTTTGAACCGTGGTGCTGGAGAAGACTGCTGAAAGTCCCTCTGACATCAAGGAGACCAAACCAGTCAATGTTAAGTGAGATCAACCCTGAATATTCACTGAAAGGACTAATTTTGAAGCTGAAGCTGCAGTATTTTGGCCATCTGATGAGAATAGAGGATTCTTTGGGAAAGTCCATGATACTGGGAAAGATTGAGGGCAGAAGGAGAAGAGGGCATCAGAGGATGAGATGGCTGGATGGCATCATCAATATGCTGAACATGAACTTAGGCAAACTCTGGGAGATGGTGAGGGACATGCAGGCTTGTTGTGCTTCCGTCCATGGGTTTGCAAAGAGTCGGACACGGTGGGACAACTGAACAACTGAATAAATTTACATGCACCATGTTATATATTCCTCAAGTAATGTAAATATTCTTAATAGAGGAGCCCAGGTGGTATATACCCTATATTACTTCTGGAAGCAGTGGTTTAAGATCCTCCAATTCACTGTTTGTGGATATTTTATACCGTATAAATGTCATAATAACAAGATTGAATACACATATTAATTAAAAGGCAAAATACTTATTACAACATACAAACTGAATAATAAAAGGCTAATTATCTCAAAGAGGACAAGGAACATTTTAAAGGTGAGTATAAGAACTGCTATTTCTAAAAAGTTCTCTCAAATCAGAATACTAACTAATTTTATGCCCATTTTCACTTTGAGAAAAACACTCACTGGATAAAACTGGGCTCTCACCTACTGGCCACGTGTATAAGTATGTGAGTGTGTGTGCCTTCCTGCAATGGCATGTACATGTGTGTATTTGCACATCTACATGGGTTCAATTTGAAAGATAATTTTTGCATTAAATTTGAGTTACCTTCCCTTTTTTATATTTATTTTTATCTTTTCATTTTCTTTTTCAGAAAAAACTCCAGTGAAATCAGGTAAATTTTCAAAAACCTCTTCCTCCCAAGCCCATCAAAATGATAGTTTCTATTTGTATTGATGTCTTTTGCCTTTTAACCTATAACCATCCATTGACTAGCTCTTCTCCTGGATATCTACCTTCTCTCTCAATTAAATATTCATGCACTTCTTTCTTAAGTTACCTAAAGTTAACTTCCTTTTAATTTCACAAACTTCTTTCATATTTCATTCTTACTTCATTTATTCCATACCATTCTTTACCTATGGACATTGCCTTTTTTGTTTCTAGAGACTTTCATTATTTTCATGGAGAAATTGGTGAGCTGAAAGGCAACCAAGTTGATAGGAATATTTTGCTTGTCCTTCTGAAACACATTCAAAGATAAGACTCTGCCACGTATACCAAGTTCAAGAGACCATTTCTATTAATATGTCAATGAAACTTCCCCAAACACTTACAGATGAGAAAAGATGTCTATCATGCAAGTGATGTTTTTCCATCCATTGTCCTCTAAAACACGAGTAAATATCAGTCACTAGTTAATATGAATTTGAGGATCATTTATTCACTTTTCTTTAACATGCTATCTTAACATTTCCAGGTATACAAATAATTTTACATGATTCTCTTGGAAAAATTTTAATGAGTAATCTGTTCTATTTCTGCATTTTCAAAAACATAATTTTAATTGCCAAATTTGCATTCCTGTCAAACAATTATAGAAGGACCTATATCTAAGGAATTGTTCCTTTATACATACCTCTAAAATATCAATTTTCATTAAAATTTCATGGAATGTTATTACCAAAGATGATTTCAAATGTTTTTAGTTTCAGCTTATTGAAATATAGTTGGTTTACAATATTGGGTTAGTTTGAGGTGTACCACAAAGTGTTTCAGATATATTATATATAAACTATTCATATTTTATATGTAAACTCATGTATAAAATATATGGGTATATAGAATCTTTTTCAGATTTTTTTCATTATAGGTTATTGCAAGATATTAAATAAAATTCCCTGGGCTATACAGGAAATCCTTGTTGTTTATCTATTTTATATACAGTAGCATGTATCTAGTTGATCCCATATTTCTAATTTATCCCTTTTCCCCTTTGGAAAATGTAAGTTCTTTTTCTATGTGAGTCCATAGCTATTTTGTAAATCAGTTCATATGCATTATATTTTGCATCCCACATATAAGTGGTATCATATATGATTTTCTTTCTGTGAGTTGCTCCACTGAGTATGATAATCTCTAGGTCCATCCATGTTGCTGCCAATACCAATACTTCATTTTTTCCTGACTGTATAATGTGCCAATGCATATAGATATATAGCCCATTTCCTTATCCATTTATCCGTTGATCAACACTTAGGTTGCTTCCATGTCTTGGCTATTGTAAATAGTGATGTTATGAACATCATGGTATATGCACATTTTCAAAATTAGTCTTTATCTTTTCCTGATATGTTAATATGTTCAGGACTGGGACTGCTGGAGTATATAATAACTATAGTTTTAGTTTTTAAAGAAATCACGATACTTTTTGCCATAATGGTTATACCAAGTTACATTCCCATAAAGAATGTAGCAGGATTCCCTTTTCTTTACACTTTCTCCAGCATTTACTATTTGTAGAATTTCTGAAGGTGAGATCAAGAGTGTGGAGCATCATTTTATGTGCCACTTGCCATTTGTATGTCTTCTTTGGGCTTCCCTCATGGCTCAGATGCTAAAGAATCTGCCTACAATGCAGGGCTCCTGGGTTTGATCCCTGGTTGGGAAGATTCCCTGGAAAAGGAAATGGCAACCCACTCCAGCATTCTTGCCTGAAGAATTCCAAGGACCTCGTGGGCTACAGTCCTTGAGGTCAAAAAGAGTTGGACATGACTGAGTGACTTTCACTCACTTTATGGAGAAATATCTATTTTGGTTTTTTGTCCATTATTTTATTTTATTTTATTGAGCTGTATGAATGTATGAGCTGTATGTATTTTATTGAGCTGGACTGGAAGAAACACAAGCTGGAATCAAGATTGCCAGGAGAAATATCAATAACCTCAGATATGCAGATGACACCACCCTTATGGCAGAAAGTGAAGAGGAACTAAAAAGCCTCTTGATGAAAGTGAAAGTGGAGAGTGAAAAAGTTGGCTTAAAGCTCAACATTCAGAAAACGAAGATAATGGCATCTGGTCCCATCACTTCATGGGAAATAAATGGGGAAACAGGGGAAACAGTGTCAGACTTTATTTTTCTGGGCTCCAAAATCACTGCAGATGGTGACTGCAGCCATAAAATTAAAAGACGTTTACTCCTTGGAAGGAAAGTTATGACCAACTTAGATAGCATATTCAAAAGCAGAGACATTACTTTGCCAACAAAGGTTCGTCTAGTCAAGGCTGTGGTTTTTCCTGTGGTCATGTATGGATGTGAGAGTTGGACTGTGAAGAAGGCTGAGTGCCGAAGAATTGATTCTTTTGAACTGTGGTGTTGGAGAAGACTCTTGAGAGTCCTTTGGACTGCAAGGAGATCCAACCAGTCCATTCTGAAGGAGATCAGCCCTGGGATTTCTTCGGAAGGAATGATACTAAAGCTGAAACTCCAGTACTTTGGCCACCTCATGAGAAGAGTTGACTCATTGGAAAAGACTCTGATGCTGGGAGGGATTGGGGGCAAGAAGAGAAGGGGACGACAGAGGATGAGATGGCTGGATGGCATCACTGACTCGATGGACGTGAGTCTGAGTGAACTCCTGGAGTTGGTGATAGACAGGGAGGCCTGGCATGCTGCGATTCATGGGGTCACAGAGTCGGACATGACTGAGCGACTGATCTGATCTGAGCTGTATGAGCTGTTTGTATATTTTGCAAATTAATCCCTTGTCAGTCTAATTGTTTCCAAATATTTTCTCCCAATCCTCATGTTGTCTTTTCATTTTGTTTAAGGCTTCCTTCATTGTGAAAAATATGATTAGCTTGATTGGGTCCTGTTTTTCAATTTATGCTTTTCTTTCTTTTGCCTTGGAAGACTGACCTAAGAAAATATTGCTATGATTTATATCAGAGAAAGATTTGCATATGTTTTCTTTTAGGACTTTTATGGCATTATGTTTTACATTTAAGTCTTTAATCTATTTTGACTTTATTTTTATGTATGGTGTGAAGGAGTGTTCTAACTTCATTGATTTACATGAGGCTGTCCAGATTTCCTAATATTATTTGCTGAAGAGACTGTCTTTTTTCCATAGTACATTCTGGCATCTTTTGCTGATTGATAATTGTCTGTAGGTGTTTGGGTTTACTTCTGTAGTCTCTATCTTGTTCTCTGAATCTTTAAGTCCATTTTTGTGCCAAAACAATGCTGTTTTTATTACTGTAGCTTTCGAAAATTGTCTGAAGTCTGGGATGGTCATGCATCCAGCTTTGTTCTTTTCCCTCAGCATGGTTTTGGAAATTGTGGGTCTCTCGTGGATCCAAAAAAGTGTTATGATTACTTGTTCTACTTCTGTGAAAAATGTCATAGGAATCGCATTAAATTTGAAGATTGCTTTGGGTAGTATGATCATTTTAACAATATTAGTACTTTCAATCCAAGAGTAGGGAATATATTTCTTTTCTTTAAATCACCTTCAATCAGGAATAGAGTTATAACATTTAATGTGTTCTTATATATTACAACTATATTTTAGATTTCATTGGAATTCATTTAAAATGTATCTATTTGATAAATACATGACTACTGTTACAGATAGAGTTTAGACTTATATACTTTGCCATAGAAATATCTTTCCATGTAGCTTCCCCACTGAATGCCAAATAGCTTGTCAGTTCAGTTCAGTTCAGTAGCTCAGTCGTGTCCGACTCTTTGTGACCCCATGAATTGCAGCACGCCAGGCCTCCCTGTCCGTCACCAACTCCTGGAGTTCACTCAAACTAATGTCCATCGAGTCGGTGATGCATTCCAACCATCTCATCCTCTGTCGTTCCCTTCTCCTCCTGCCCCCAATCCCTCCCAGCATCAGGGTCTTTTCCAGTGAGTCAACTCTTCACATGAGGTGGCCAAATTATTGGAGTTTCACCTTTAGCATCAGTCCTTCCAAAGAACACCCAGGACTGATCTCCGTTAGGATGGACTGATTGGATCTCCTTGCGGTCCAAGGGACTCTCAAGAGTCTTCTCCAACACCACAGTTCAAAAGCATCAATTCTTCGGTGCTCAGCTTTCTTCACAGTCCAACTCTCACATACATACATACCACTGGAAAAACCATAGCCTTGACTAGACGAACCTTTGTTAGCAAAGTAATCTTTCTGCTTTTGAATATGCTATCTAGGTTGGTGATAACTTTCCTCCCAAGGAGTAAGTTTCTTTTAATTTTATGGCTGCAGTCACCATCTGCAGTGATTTTGGAGCCAAAAAAATACCAAATAGCTTATCATACTTTAAAAATGAATAATGAAAGCCTAACTAATGACAAAAGAGATTATGAATTATTTTAAAAGATATTCCAGCAAAGTTGGAAAACTCAGCAATGGCTATGGGTCTGGAAAAGGTCAATTTTCATTCCAATCCCAAAGAAAGGCAATGCCAAAGAATGCTCAAAGTACTGCACATTGCACTCATCTCACATGCTAGCAAAGTAGTGCATAAAATCCTCCAAGCCATGCTTCAACAGTACTTGAACCATGAACTTCCAGATTTCAAGCTGGATTTAGAAAAGGCAGAGGAACCAGGGATCACATGGACAATATCTGCTGGATCATCGAAAAAGCAAGAGAGTTCCAGAAAAACATCAATTTCTGCTTTATTGACTATGCCAAAGCCTTTGACTATGTGGATCACAACAAACTGTGGAAAATTCCTCAAGAGATGGAAATACCAGACCACCCAACCTGCCTCCTGGGAAATCTGTATGCAGGGCAAGAAGCAATAGTTAGAACTGGACACAGAACAACAGACTGGTTCCAAATGGGGAAAGGAGTATGTTAAGGCTGTATATTATCACCATGCTTATTTAACTTCTATGCAGAGTACATCATGTGAAATGTTGGGCTGGTGGAAGCACAAGCTGGAATCAAGATTGCTGGGAGAAATATCAATATGTCAGATATGCAGATGACACCACCCTTATAGCAGAAAGCGAAGAAGAACTAAAGAGACTGTTGATGAAAGTGAAAGAGGAGAGTGAAAAAGTTGACTTAAAACTCAATATTTGGAAAACTAAGATCATGGCATTCAGTCCCATCACTTCATGGCAAATAGATTGTGAAACCATGGAAACAGTAATAGACTTTATTTGGGGCAGCTCCAAAATCACTGCAGATGGTGACTGCAGCCATGAAATTTAAAGACGCTTTCTCCTTGGAAGAAAACTACGACCAACCTAGATAACATATTAAAAAGCAGAGACACTACTGTGCCCACAAAGGTTCATCTAGTCGAGTCTATGTTTTTTCCAGTAGTCATGTACGGATGTGAGAGTTGGACTATAAAGAAAGCTGAGTAAAGTTTGGCTACTCAATGATCCTTCAAAGCCTGTATAAATTCCGCTTTCTTTTCTTGGTACATTAACTTGACACTCATTCTTCTGCTGCTCCTGAACACATTTGCAAATATAATAATATTAGTTGTGTTATCCTTGCAATTTTTTCTTCCAATATTAGTAATTTTGTTCTTCTGCACTTTGAATAACACATGATCTTCTTGGCAATTCAAATCTTGTTTGGTGATTTTAGCAGAAATGTATATCTCAGGAAATTTTTAACTGTTTATACTCCTCTCTCAGTTTTCAATGTGAGAGACTAAGAAACCATTGCCCTAGCAAGTTGCCAAATATTTTTTTCCAAAAGCATGATAGAATACATAAAACTTTAGCATCTTTTAATGACAGCTTTCAGTGGTATTTTTTTATTTCAAAGATAATTTAATTCAATTATGTATCAAAACTGTGTATCTCAGAAGATTGATACAACTTCTGCTGCAGGTAGATTGTGGACAGATGGGTGGTGTCTTTACTCTGTTTTTCCTCTCCCTTGTCAAGTACTTCTCCTGTAGTTTAGTTTGTGTCTGTTTTCATTGAATTTTGAAAAAGATTGACCCACTGAACCCAAAGACATTACCCTAGCATTCCCAGGCACAAAGGTATTTCCAAAGATGGACTTTGGAATTTTTCTTCCAACAATGGTAATTTTCCTTCTTACATTTGCTTTCTGTTTTTGGAGTTTGAATGACACAATGATCATGTTGACAACTTGAATTTTGTTTAATGCTTTAGAAGAAATTTATATGCCAAAATTTTTTCAGTGATTGATAACTTTCACTATGTTCTTAACTTTTGACGTGAAATTCAAAGAAAAACTTTGTCCTTGGTTCAGTTCAGTCAATGAGTTGTGTCTGACTCTGCAACCCCATGGACTTCAGCACACCAAGCCTCCCTGTCTGTCATCAACTCCAGAGTTTACCTAAACTCACGTCCATTGAGTCAGTGATGTGAGAGTCAAAGAAAAACATTTTCCTCAGAAGTTGCCAAAGAAAACTTTCAAATAACAGGGTATAATCCTTAAAATTTCGACATTTTAAAAAAAGGTTTAATGATAATTTTCATTTCAGAAAGAATTCAATTCAGTTTTATATTAAACTTATTTATGTAGCAGACATTTGACTACTGTTACAGCGGAACTATGGACAGATGGTGCTTTTACTTTGTAATCTATTTTCAATTACCTTTCTGGTGAATGAGTTTGTATATGCTTTCATCATATTTTGAAAAGGTGGAAGGCTCAGTGCAAGAGCAATGATTGACACCTTTTTATCCTAGAGGGAGTGCTACACAATGACTTTGTTGGGTATCATTTTCAATAATATTATTTTTTTTTTGCAACCAGCCATATATGGAAGTACAAAAACATTATCTTCTAATTACTGAGATAACCTTGGAATCTCACATTTTCAGCCTCAGAAATAGATATCTGTTAGAATCCCACAGGACACTAAGGTATTTAAAATTGTTGTCCTCCTCCCTTTCTAACCCATTATCATATTACCTAACTTTTCCCAATATTACAAATACCTTCCAATACTGTCCTGACTTTTTTACAACTATAGTAAATGTTCTTCATTCTTTTATATTTTTTCACATAAATATTAATTCTTCAAACTGCAATCCTTTTACAATGCTTGCAGAAGGATCTTATATTCTACAAAAAGTTTATGTACAATATATATCTCAATTTAGAATTTTTCATTTGAATGACAAGGGATGCTGCTGTCCTAGCATAAATCCAAAAGATTTTTTCATAAAGTGCTAATATATCTATTCAAAGTTTAACATCCTCATTTTTCTAATGATATTTTTCAGTTACATTTTTATTTACAAATTGAATGAAATTAGGGAACATATTTGTTAATAACATGAAATAGACTTCCTATGGCTACAATAACAGCTACAGTTTGTAACACAGGGTACTTTTACTATATGCCTTCATAAGTATAAACTGTAGATACCTGTATTATACACGTGACCATCTTTGTCTTTTATTGTGAAAAAGCTGGAAAGGCCAGTGTGGGATCAATGATTGTCATGGCTTTTATAGCAGGGAAAGTTCTACTCTACATTCTGTCATTATTTTCTTTCTCATCTTAATCCGTTTTGCATAAAAGCATGAGGGGATTCTCCAAAAGAGATATACAGGTGGCCAATAAACAGATGAAAAGATGCTCAACATTGTTCATTATTGGAGAAATGCAAATCAAAACTACAATAAGGTATCACCTCATGCCAATCTGAATGACCATCCTTAACTGAAAACAATTAATGCTGGAGAGGATGTGGAGAAAAGGGAACCCTCTTGCACTGTTGATGGGAATGTAAGTTGATACAGCCACTATGGAGAACAGCTATGGAGATTCTTTAAAAAACTAGGACTTAAACTACCATATGTGACAGCAATCCTACTGCTGCAGGCATACTCTGAGAAAACCTCAATTAAAAAAGACATATGTACCTCAGTTTTCATTGCAGAATTATTTGCAACAGCCAGGACATGGAAGAAACCTAGATGTCCATGGACAGATGAGTGGGTAAAGCAAATGTGGTACATATATACAATGAAATATTACTCAGCCATAAAAAGGAATGAATTTGAGATAGTTGGAGTGAAGTGTATGAACCTAAAGTATGTTAAATGAAGTGAAGTAAGTCAGAAAGAGAAAAACAAATATTGCATATTAATGCATTTATGTGAAATCTAGAAAAATAGTATTGATGAACCTATTTGCAGGGAAGGAATGGATACACAAACATAAGGAATGGACTTGTGTACACAGTAGAGGAAGGAGAGGGTAGGAAAAACTGAGAAAGTAGCATGTATAAAACAGATAGTTACTGGGAACCTGCTGTATAACAGCCAGGTGGCTCTGTGTGACTATTTAAAGAAGTGGGACAGGATAGGGGAGGGAGGCTCAAGTGGGAGCGGATATATATTAATATACAATTTTGACTGATTTTTGTCATTGTATGGCAAAAACCAATACAACATTGTAATGCAATTATCCTCCAATTAAAAAATAAAAAAGAAAAGAAAGGAGAAAAGTCCTTGGGAAATAATAAAGTCATATTTTGGTTTTGTTTTCACTCTGTAAATGAAAAAAAAAAACCCAGAAAATGCAAGAGGTTTTAAAACATTACTTCTCATGGGTTACATGGCATTAGGAAAATTTGATTCCAATCCTTAGAAAGATGGGACAGTTTAAGAAAATAATAGGGAATGAAAAAGTTTCAAATTATTGTCCTGTTTTCTTGTTGACATTGTGCCTTTATTTATTTGAATGATTATTGCTTCATTTTGTTTTTCAGTTAAGGGTGAACAGGATACAGGTAAGTCCCACTAATTTTTTTACATTCCATATCTTATGTTTCATCTTTCTTTTACATTGTCTTTAATTCTCAATGGTCATCTTTCTCAACTCCAACCTATATACCTAATTTTCCATCATATTTTTAAATTTTATTATGATTTTATTATGATTTCAACTGAAGATTACCTTTTTGTGTGTTATTCTATGATTTATCATATCTTTATTATCTATAAAGGAATGCCCTTTATGTCAAGTACATATTACTAAGAATTTACTTGTAATATTTTGCTATTTTTAGTTTCTGATATGAAAGTTTTGTCCAAATAGTTTCAGTCATCTTATTTAGAAGTCCTTTCACTCTCATTTAATATTTTATTCCCCTCCCTTTCTTTTACTTTGTGAAAGTAAACTTTGTCAATCAGACTCCCATAAAAAACAGTTATGCATTAATCAGTTAACAAAGTGTTGTGAAAGAGGTACCCATGAGCCTGACCCTGAATATCGTAAGAGTAGTGGTTCAGGATTCTGTAATTCAGCATCTGGGCAAAAACACCAGTATAAGAGATTTGTGTGTTTATATTCAAAGGGCCAGATAACTCATTAAAGATAAAAAAGCTAAGTAATAAAAGAGTAAATACTTTCGAAAGAAATCATGACAAATTATATTTGGTAATTACCAAATATTCATTTTTCCCTTCTTCATTTACTGAGTACTATTTATTTCTCAAAAGGAAACTTTCAAACTGTGTGTGTGTGTATGTTTCTATGTGTCTGTGTTTAGTGTATTCATCTACATTCTGATAATTTAAATTTACACACAATTTTTCAACAAATCTGAATTTTCTTCATGTTTCTTTCCAATGAAATTTACATTGACTTTCATTTTATTTTACAGACAAACTTCAGATAAAAATTGATAAAGTATCATTGACGTTCCTATAATCCCAAAACACTTTAAAATGCCTGCTTTGGGGATGTATTAAACATATCCCAACTTTTAATCAGTATGCCCTCATTGGCTTGCATGCTCCCAGATCTCTACTCTCTAGGGCAATATTTGCTTGTGAATTTCTTCCATATTTCTCCCTTTTCTTCTCTTTCAAGATGTGAATAAAAATTGAAATCTTTTCTTTTTCAAGTGTAAACTTGAGGGTCGTTTTTACATTGCCCTTTAGTTTATTACTTCCAGGTATGCATACATTTAACATAATTTTTTATATCCAAAGAGTATAATTTTAATGGATTCTTATTTACTTTTATTGACACAACTGTCAATTTGGCCAACTGCAATTACTTCAGATATTTGTGGAAATATTTTATGTTGTTAGGAAAGTTCAAAGATATTACATATCTCAAACCAAACTACTTAAATGTGAATGACACCAAAAGCTATCATCTTGCAATGTCTCCAAAAGATTTTTTCCATTAAACCAGAAATTACTCATTAAAACTTTAATATCCTGTTTTTCTAAGACATTTGTCAATGTACTTTTGTTTTCAGAAGAAATTTTAACGCAGGCAAAGAGGTCATGTAGCAACTTTTACAAATACTGTTTTGAACAAGTGGGTGACATTTTCCTCTTTGGTTCTTCATCTCTTTTTTAACTAATTCTATTTGCATGGGTGTATGCTAATATTTATTTTTCTGAAAAGGTGATGGAGGTATGATGAACTCCATTTTGGCATGTGATAAATAGCAATTCACCATAAACAAAGTTATATCATCACTGCTTAACAAAATATTAATAGATGTTCCACTACACCAAACCCTGCATTTTTTCTTGAAGCAGTTCAGTATTCTCTAACTCACTGTTGTGGATATTTTATACAATATAGCTACAATAAACCTGACACTCTATAATTTATGTTTAGTAGCAGCCAAAGAAATTATTAAAAGTAACCAACCAAAGGGGCCTCTCTGATGACTCAGGTGACTCAGTGGTTAAAAAAAAAAAAGTCTACCTGCCAATGCTGAAGACTTACGATCCCTTGGTCGGGAAGATTCCCTGGAGTAGGAGATGGCAACTCATTCCAGTATACTTTTTTTTTAAGTTGAGAAAATTTATTTGTGAAAATGACTACTTTTGCCCAATATATTATATATAAGTATAGTGAGCGCTGAAGAATTGATGCTTTTGAACTGTGGTGTTGGATAAGACTCTTGAGAGTCCCTTGGACTGCAAGGAGATCTAGCCAGTCCATTCTGAAGGAGATCAGCCCTGGGATTTCTTTGGAAGGAATGATGCTAAAGCTGAAACTCCAGTCCTTTGGCCACCTCATGCAAAGAGTTGACTCATTGGAAAAGACTCTGATGCTGGGAGGGATTGGGGGCAAGAAGAGAAGGGGACGACAGAGGATGAGATGGCTGGATGGCATCACTGACTCGATGGACGTGAGTCTCAGTGAACTCCGGGAGTTGGTGATGGACAGGGAGGCCTGGCATGCTGCGATTTATGGGGTCTCAAAAAGTCGGACATGACTGAGTGACTGATCTGATCTGATAGCTCAATTAAATAAAATCAAGCTGATTCTTAGTTTCAGATTCTGGTAAATCAAGAGTAATGAATGATAAACTATGCAGATCACTGAAAACTTATGGAGAAAACCATGTAGTAAATGTTCATCTGTGTTGCAATTGTCCCTATCCTGCAAATTCTTAACCAAAACAAGACTGAGCAAGCTCAGTTTGGAAAGGATAAAGAAAACATAAAAGTATTTGTGAATCAACAAAATTTCCTTGAGCCAATTTGTCAAGGTCTCGATGATAATAAAAAATTCCGTTGTCAACTTAAAAAATAGTCACACCCTAAAAGTTGAGTTACAGTTTATTCGGTGGGACTTTTAGGACTTCAAACCTAGAAGACAGCATCTCAAGTGACCCTCAGAGAACTGCTTCAAGGAGGAGAGGGAAGAAATCAGGTTTTATAGAAACTTGAAACAAAGGGCTGGCAGTGTGAACACGAAAAGTAATTTTGTAAATTAAAGAGAACTGGACACCCTAAATCAAGGAATTTAGTGCTTTTCTATGTATGGGAAGAAGCAAGAGTCTGGGCTCACTGAAGTCATTCCTTTAATATGCATCTCAGCTATCCTGGGGCCAGTATTCTGTGTTTTTCACATCCTGAGTGCCTCAGTGCTCACCACAAGGAGTGACTGCAGTCTGAGGGCTACCAGATTGAGCAGGTATTCTCCTTCCTGAGTGCCCTGGAGGGCTGGAATCATGCATGACTGTAACATCCTTCTCACTCCAGGTATTCTTGCCTGGGAAAAGACACAAGAGAAGAAGAGCCTGGCGGGCTACAGAAGAGCCTGGTGGGCTACAGTTCATATGGTCACAAAAGAGCTGGACATGACTTAGCAACTAAAAAGCAACAGAAACAAACAGACCAAACAAAATCCCAAATGATGTCCAGTAAATCAAAATCTTATTTTAAAATAACCACTAGTAGTATCATTCCAGAAATTTTTCCTCAAGTCAGTAAGATCACTCCTTTTCCTCTTTTTAATTGTTAACCAATACTCTCAGGACAAAAGGGAGCTTTCAGTCACACTGGTACATGTGTGTGCCTGTACACATGGGTGCATGTATCTGTGTTTGTCTATATTCTGCTACATTTAATATTGTATGTGAATTTTTCACTAAATTTAAATTCCTTTTGTTTCTAAACCATGATATTTATAATCATGTTTCCTTTTTCTTTTTCAGATGACCTTCAGAAAAAAATAGGTAAATTTCTTTTATGTCGTTAATCTTCCAAACACACACTGAATTAACCTTTCTCAATGATTTGAATATTTTCTATCCTTTTAACCCTAAAACATCTGCTTTTTTTTTTTTTTTTTTGCATGGATGTCTATTCTAATTTCCCTTATTATTTGCTTGGAACTTTACCAACAATAAATTCTCTTCACATCTGTTACCCTACACCTGATTCTTTTTTAATACTTCCTTCTTCTTCTTCTTTTTTTTTTTTGTATCCCAGTTTTTCTTTTAATTAACTAATTCATTTTATTTGGAGGCTTATTACTTTACAATATTGTGGTGGTTTTTGCCATACACTGAAGATGAACCAGCCATGGGTGTACATGATATTCCTTTCCTATAAACTGTCCCAGTCTATCATTCAGAATTTTGCCTGTTTCATTATAAGTTTTGTGAGGTGAAGGGGATGAGACTGATGGGAACATGGTTTACATTCTATATTTATTTTCTGAGGCACTTTCATTCACTTGAAACCTCTTTCATGTTTTCAAAGTTCAAGGGGCCATTAATATGCCATGGACATCTCCACGAACCTTATGAGATAAAACAAGACTCCAAATTTGCTGGGTGAAGTTTCTATGGCTCTTGTACTTTTAAAGACTGTGTGAATTCATTGGTCCAGTGTGGACTTTTGGCTTACAATTCCAATGCCTTTGATTATTTACTAGAATCTTCTCTCATGTGTACATATATTTTATATACCATTTCCTGGATGTATTTTCTCTTATACCATAGTACTTTTCTCTTTTTTTTGCATTTTATTGACATAATTTTTTACTTGGAAAATATAATAATTTTGAGATCAATTTTAACATATGTCTTCATTTTGAAATTTTAAATGAATGACATAAGAGGCTAGAGTCCTAGCATACTTCTAAATGTTCTTTTAAAGAAACATTAACATAGCCATTAAAAGTTTAACATCCTTCCTTTTGAGGTGATATTCTATTATATTTTTGGCTACAGATGAATACAAGTAGGAAATACACCTCTTCAATGTATGAAATGTGCCTCCTATGACTACTGTTACTGATAGAGTTTTCACTAGATAGGTGCTTTGACTGTAGCTTCCTCATGACTTCTTAAGAATCTGACACATGTATGTGTGCATGTTCTCACTGTATTCTGGAAAAGGAGATGGCTCTGAGAGATATATGATTGACATTGTTTCTCCCAGAATAAGTCTTATTTACCCTTTCTCATAATATCATTTTCTATCTTTGTACTTTTACGTCAAAAGGTGGGGGCTGGAAGATGCAAGAAAATTGCCACTGAATCCAGTTGTCCTTTGGAAAACTTTGTCCCAGTTCTTAACATACTTCTCATATTGAAACTAGGAATAAGCTGTAGAAGCATTTCAAACTCTATCATCCTCCCATTAGAATGTACTCAAATGTTTGTGGGATTTTTAATCCTGCAAAACTAATAGTCACTGAAAGCTTAACATTCCTCTTCTCTAATAACACTTTTTCACTTCAATTTTTGTTTACAAAAGGAGTGGAATGGAGGATTTACTTTCTTGTATTTAGCAGGCTTCATACAACAACTTTTACACATAAGCTTGGATAATTTTAATTTTGCTTCCTCATAACTTAATTTTTCATTTTGCCTGTACCACGTGGCATGTGGAAATTTTTTTCCTTCTAATAACACCTAATCTTGAGTGAAGAGTTAATACAGTTTGCTATTCCTGTCTCTTTTACTTGGAGTAAACTTGCTTTACCATGTTTTGTTAGTTTCTGCTCTATAAGAAAGTGAATCAGTAATACCTATACATATGTCCTTTCTTTTTGATTTCTTTCCCATTTAGGTAACCACAGAGCATTGAGTAGTGTTCCCTGTGTTATATATTAGGTTCTCATTATTTATTTATTTTATACATAGGAGTATATATAATGGAGAAGGCAATGGCACCCCACTCCAGTACTCTTGCCTGGAAAATCCCATGGACGGAGGAGCCTCGTGGGCTGCAGTCCATGGGGTCGCTAAGAGTCGGACACGACTGAGTGACTTCACTCTCACTTTTCACTTTCATGCATCAGAGAAGGAAATGGCAACCCACTACAGTGTTCTTGCCTGGAGAATCCCAGGGACGGGGGAGCCTGGTGGGCTGCCGTCTATGGGGTCGCACAGAGTTGGACACGACTGAAGTGACTTAGCAGCAGCAGCAGTATATATAAGTCAATCCTAGTCTCCCAATTCATCCCACTGCCACCACCAGCCCTTTGGTAGCCATCAGTTTATTCTCTACTTCTGTGTTTCTATTTCTGCTTTGCAACTAAGTTCATCTGTACAATTTTTCTAGATTCTACATATAAGCAATATTATATGATATTTGTTTTTCTCTTTTTGACTTATTTCACTACATATGACAATATCTAGGGCCATCCATGGGAAATATAGATCAATGGAACAAGATAAAAATTCCAGAGATAAACCCAGGCATGTAGGACCTTAGTTCCCTGACCTGGGATCAAACCCATGCCCCCTGCAGTGAAAGAACAGAGTTTTAACTACTGGACCTCCAGAAAAGCCCCCCAAATAACTTCTTAAATATCTCTTTCATGCAAGTTGTATTCACATTTGATTTTGGAAAAAAGGAAGGTAATTTTGTCCCCATGATGGGTGTTTTTATCTCAGAGGAAGTCCTGGTTCAAGTTCAAGATTCTTGATTCAGTGTTTACAACTAACTTATTCAACTGACTACAACAAACTAAGAACTAGCCACATGTTTCTAGTAGCTGTCACAAACTTATTAGACCCAACATAATGAATAATAAGGGGGTTTTCCTTGTGGCTTAGCTAGAAAAGAATCCACCTGCAATGCAGGAGATCCCAGTTTGATTCCTGGGTTGGATAGATTAATTGGAGAATGGTTAGTCTATCCACTCCAGTATTCTTGGACTTCCCTGGTGGCTCAGGAAGTAAAGAACTTGCCTGCAATGTGGGAGACCTGGGTTTGATCCCTGGGTTGGGAAGATCCCCTGGAGGAGGTCATGGCAACTCACTCTAGTATTCTTGCCTGGAGAATCCCCATGGACAGAGGAGCCTGGTGGGCTACAGTCCATGGGATCACAAAGAGTCAGACACAACTAAGCACAGCACAGCACTGAATAATAAGAGCCTAAATAAATTCAAAATGTACACAACAATTTTGAAAATGTAACTATGTGAACTAATTTTTCTAAAAATCTCTCTTCATTTAGAAAATTGGCTGCATTTGCTTTTCTTCTTCTTTTTTTTTTCTAACTATAGAATGTTCTCTGGATAAAACAGAGGTGATTTCAGCCACTATTGGTGAATTTATTTTGTGTTCATGATGTGTATATGTGAATGTGTTCAAGGTGTCTCAATAGTGTTAACATTACTTTTTTTTTTTTTTTTTTTTAGCCCGTCTCGGTCCACCAGGAGAGTCACCAGCCGGATCCCTGTGCCGAGGACGTCTACATCACGCACGATTCCGTTCAACGCGAACTCGCTGGCGCAATACGACTCGCGCTTGTCCAAGTCCGCCCTGCAGGCACGCGCGCAGGGCTCAGCGCCGGGCTCGGTGTCCTCCCCCTGCAGCGTGCCGAGGTGCGGCCTACTTTTGGATTCTTCAAAATATTTCGCTTTTCTTCATATTTGTTTTCCATGGTATTTACCTGAAGCTCTCTGTTTTATTTTCTAGGTGATCTTCTGAAAAAAATTGGTAAGTTTGTAATAACTCTTCATTCCAGTAACTTCCAGTGACTTCTTCCACATAGTCTTGAACATTCTCCACCCTTTTATCAAATTGGCCCACCATCACATGGATGTCCATGCATTTCCATCCAATTTTTCAATGTGAGCTTTCTTCTTTCCATTGATGCTTCCCTGTCTTCCATCATTGCTCATTGCATCTTTTTTCCATTTCCATCCTATCATATTGGCTTTCTTTGTCTCCCCAGGACTCGCCAAACTTGTATCATAATTTTCTGAGAGGAAGGGATTGGACTACCTGGCACATGGTTACCATGTAAAGTTAGGACACTTACCAGTACCCAAGTCGAAGGGGCCATTAATAAACTATTAATATTTTCCCAGTGCTTAAGACAGGAGAGGATTCCCAGCTTAATAAAGAAGTTTCTACCTCTATTGTCCTGTCAAAGTCTTATAAAAATATGATGCCATTCACTGCTTAAGTGTGAAATTGAGTCACTCTTTACTGTTCTTGAACATAATACTCAAAATATTCCAGTTTTTAAAATATTTTGCAATAGTTTTTTTGTCTTTCTTCCCATCTAGAGTATTCTTTATACTTTTACATTTATTTGTGCAATTATTATTTCTGCAAACTGCAGAAATAATTGAAAATTCTCTTTTCAGTAATTAAACAAGAATGTTATATCTTAGAAAACTGTCTAGTATATTCCAAAATTTAAGACTTTGTATGTGAATGACTAAAGCTGTTGCTGCTGCTGCTGCTAAGTCGCTTCAGTCGTGTCCGACTCTGTGCGACCCCAGAGACGGCAGCCCACCAGGCTTCCCCATCCCTGGGGTTCTCCAGGCAAGAACACTGGAGTGGGTTGCCATTTCCTTCTCCAATGCATGAAAGTGAAAAGTGAAAGTGAAGTCACTCAGTCGTTCCTGACTCTTAGCAACCCCATTGACTGCAGCCTACCAGGCTCCTTTGTCCATGGATTTTCCAGGCAAGAGTACTGGAGTGGAGTGCCATTGCCTTCTCCGGACTAAAGCTGTTGGCCTAGTATAATTCCAAAAATTTTTTTTTCATAAAGCTCTTCAAATTAGTTTGACATCCTCCTTTTCTAATTATATGTTTAACTGTATCTTAGTTTAACATACTGGGTGAAACTTGGAGCATATCTTTTCAATGCAGGTAGCAGGCTTCATATGAATACTGCCACAGATCAAATTTCTGACAGAGGAGTACTTTAACTATAAACTTTGATATCACATTTATAGACCCATTTCATCTACGTGAGTATATGTGTCTTTTATTATGAAAAACCTGGAAAGCCCAATTCAAGACCAAATATCGATTCTGTTTATCCCAGAGGAATTTCCACTTTGCCTTGATTTCCTTTTGTATGGTAGTTCCTTTGCAGAAAAGGATGAGGGAACTTAAGACAGCATTGCCTCTCATGAGTCACATGATCTTTGGAACATTTAGGTTCAAATTCTTAGAAAAAGGGGGCCATTTTTGTTGAATGAATAAATAATGGAAAGTAATCAAATTATTGTCTTCTTTTCCTCACATATGCCTTCATTTGGTTTGAATAGTTATTTCTTTTATTTTGCAGATAAGGGTGAAAATGATAAACGTAAGTCCCATTAATGTTTTACACTTTTTACCTTGTCATGTTTTCATCTCTTTCTTTTACTTTGATCTTCAACTCTCAGTGATCATCTTCCACTGCAATGTAGAGATAGCTTGACATCATTTTTTTCTCATTTTATGATCATTTCTATTGAAATCTGCTTTCTTCATGGGTTATTTTTGCTTTCATTTGTCCCATCTATGCAATTTATGCAGATATTTTCTTTTTGTAAAGGGACTTCCCTGGTGGCTCAGACAGTTAAGCATCTGTCTACAATGTGGGAGACCTGGGTTCGATCCCTGGGTTGGGAAGATCCCCTGGAGAAGGAAATGGCAATCCACTCCAGTACTATTGGCTGGAAAATCCCATGGACAGAGGAGCCTGGTAGGCTACAGTCCATGGGGTCGCAAAGAGTCGGACACGACTGAGCGACTTCACTTTCACTTTCTTTTTGTTAAGTATATACAAATATTAACTTACCTATCAAACTTTGCAATTTTTATAAGTTTCTGATCTGAAAGTTTTATCCATGATATTTTCATTTATTTGATATATAAGTCCCTTCACTCCCATTTAGTATTTCATTAACCTCCCTTTCATTTTGCTTTGTGAAAGTAAGCTTTACTGAGCAATGAGTTAAATCAAAGTCTCACAAAACACAGTTATGCATTAATCAGTTGAGGAAAATGTTGTGAATAGAGGCACCCATGAACCTGACCCTGATATCCTACAAGAGCAGTAGTTCAGGACTCTGTAACTCAGTGTTTCATGATTTCAAATGGCAAAGCTCTGTGCTAGGACAGATGAGTATATATATTTAACAGCATACATCATTTAATTAAAAATGAAAAACTGAGTAACAAAATAGTGCTTATTGCCAAAACAAATCATAAAGTTTTTATCAGATAATTACCAAAAACTGTATTTCTTGTCTTCTCAGTTCAAGAAATGTATTCCTTTTTCCCATCTTCATTTATTGAATACTATTCATTATCCAAAAGGGAACTTTCAAATGCTGTATATATGTGTATGTATATATTTGTGTAAGTGTGTGTGGTTTTTGTATATTTATCTGCATCCTAATAATTTAAATTTACATACAATTTTCAATAAATCTGAATTTTCTTCATGTTTCTTTCCAATGAAATTTACTTTGACTTTTCATTGTATTTTACAGATGAAATTTGGAAAAATAATGTTAAAGTATCTTTGATATCCCTCTACTCCCAAAACACTTTAAAAAGCTTGCTTTCCTGATGTCTTACAAAATCCCAGTTTTCCATCAAAATGCCATCATTGACTTGCCATCTCCAGGATCTCTACCATCTAATGCAACAGTTTGTTTGCCAATATATCCCATATTACTCTCTTTCTGGTCTTTCTAAGCCTGAATAAAAACTGAAATCATTCATTGGTCACAAGTAAACTTGAGGGTCATTATTAAATTGCCTTAAGGTTCCGTATATGCAAAAAACTCACATAAATTTTTTTCCTGGAATTCTTTTATATCAAAAAAAGAGTAATTTTACTTCATTCTTATTTACTTTTATTGACATAGTTATCGATTTGGCCAACTGCAATTACTTGTTTGCAGAAAGATTTTATATTGTTAGGAAAGTTGAAAAATAATACATATCTCAATCCTGAATATTTTATGCTAATGACACCAAGAACTACTGTACTGTGATGTTTCCAAATAACAACAACCACCAACCAAATATTAACAGCCCAAGCGATGTCCAGTAAATCAAGAATCTATTTAAAGGATAACTACTAGTAGTTTTATTCATGAAGTTGTTCCTCAGGTCAGGACCTTTTTCCTCTTTATTTGATTAATATGAACAGGACAAAAGGAAGCTTTCAGCAACATTTGTACTTGTGTGTGCTTCCATACATGTGTTCATGTGTCTGTGCTTGTCTATTTGTTGTTTAGCTGCTAAACTGTGTTTCTCTATATCCTATTACATTTAACATTGTACTTGAATAAGTGACTAAATATGAATTCCTTTTTATTTCTGAGCCATGTTATTTGATGTTTCCTATTTCTTTTTCAGATGACCTTCACAAACATATAGGTAAGTTTCTCTCAGTTCAGTTCAATTGCTCAGGTGTGTCTGACTTTTTGCAACCCCATGGACTGCAACACACTGAGAGAGTCATTTCCTAGGCAGGTTGATAAGGACTCTAGGGGTCCCCAAGGAGAGAGGGATCTGGAATTCTCAAGGAGGAAGAAAGGACAAACTTTTTTCTTTCTCCACATTCCTTAGGATTATATAACAATAATGTATCCTGCCTGAGGACAGTGTTATCTTAAAATGTAAATTATGGGAGTAGGTCTGATGAGGTCTTTACAACCTCCAGACATTCTTTGGATTATATAACTTCACTGTTAACACTAGCAAGCCGGTACTCTTTCTGCCCCCTACTGATGCCTATGTCAGAAGCTTTCTCTATATCCTTTATACTTTAATAAAACTTTGTTACACGAAAGCTCTGAGCGATCAAGCCTCGTCTCTGGCCCTGGATTGAATTCTTCTCCTCTGGGGGCCAAGAATCCCGGTGTCTTTGCATGATTCAACAACAACCTTTCAACGCCAGGCTTTGTTGTCCATCACCAACTCCCAGAGCTTGCTCAAATTCATGTCCATTGAGTCAGTGATGCCATCCAACCATCTCATATTCTGTCATCCCCTTCTCCCGCCTTCAATCTTGCCCAGCATCAGGGTCTTTTCAAATGAGTCAGTTCTTCGCATCAGGTGGCCAAAGTATTGGAGTTTCGCCTTCAGCATCAGTCCTTTCAGTGAATATTCAGGACCGATTTCCTTTAGGATGGACTGGTTGGATCTCCTTGCAATCCAAGGGACTCTCAAAAGTCTTCTCCAACACCACAGCTCAAAAACATCAATTCTTCAGCACTCAGCTTTCTTTATGGTCCAATCTCACATCCATACATGATGCCTAAAAAAACCATAGCTTTAATAGACAGCTGTTCATCAGCAAAGTAATGTCTCTGTTAATAAGATGTCTAGTTTGGTCATAGCTTTTCTTCCAAGGAGCAAGCGTCTTTTAATTTCATGGCTACAGTCACCATCTGCAGTGACTTTGGAGCCCCTAAAAATAAAACCTGCCACTGTTTCCACTGTTTCCCCATCTATTTCCCATGAAGTGATGGGACTGGATGCCATGATCTTTGTTTTCAGAATGTTGAGTTTTAAGCCAACTTTTTCACTCTCCTCTTTCACTTTCATCAAAAAGCTCTGCAGTTCCTCTTTGCTTTCTGCCATAAGCGTGGCAGTTATCTGCATATCTGAGGTTATGGATATTTCTTCCAGCAATCTTGATTCCAGCTTGGGCTTCATCCAGTCCAGCATTTCGCATGATGTACTCTGCATAGAAGTTCAATAAGCAGGGTGACAATATATAGCCTTGATGTACACCTTTCCCAATTTGGAGCCAGTATATTTTTCCATGTCCACTTCTAACTTTTGCTTCTTGATCTGCATACAGATTTCTCAGGAGGCAGGTCAGATAGTCTGGTATTCCCATCTCTTTCAGAATTTTCCACAGTTTATTGTGATCCACATAGTCAAAGGTTTTGGCCTAGTCAATAAAGCAAAAGTAAAATTTTTATGGAACTCTCTTGCTTTTTCGATGATCCAGTGGATGTTGGTAATTTGATCTCTAGTTCTTTGGCCTTTTCTAATCCACCTTGAACATCTGGAAGTTCACAGTTCATGTACTGTTGAAGCCTGGCTTGGAAAATTTTGAGCATTATTTTGCTAGCATATGAGATAAGTGCAATCATGTGGTAGTTTTTTTTTTTTTTTTTTTCATGTGGTAGTTTGAACATTCTTTGGCAGTGCCTTTCTTAGAGATTGGAATGAAAACTAACCTTTTCCAGTCCTGTGGCCACTGCTGAGTTTTCCAAATTTGCTGGCATATTGAATGCAGCACTTTCACAGCATCGTCTTTCAGGATTTGAAATAGCTTAACTGGAATTCCATCACCTCCACTAGCTTTGTTCATAGTTATTCTTCCTAAGCAGAAGGGAATTGCAAACCACTTCAGTATTCTTGCTTTGAAAATCCCTTGAAGAGTATGAAAAGGAAAAAAGTTTCTCTAATGCCTTTGATATTCCAAACACACACTCAATTAATCAGTCAGTTCAGTCACTCAGTCATGTCCGACTCTTTGTGACCCCATGGACTGCAGCATGCCAGGCTTCCCTGTCCATCACCAACTCCTGGAGCTTGCTCAACTCATGTCCATTGAGTCAGTGATACCATCCAACCATCTCACCCTCTGTTGTCCCCTTCTCCTCCTGCCTTCAATCTTTCCCAGCATCAGGATCTTTTCCTTGAGTCAGTTTGTCACATTAGGTGGCCAGAGTATTGGAGTTTCAGCTTTAGCATCAGTCCTTCCAAAGAACACCCAGGACTGATCTCCTTTAGGATTGACAGGTTTGATATCCTTTCTGTCCAATGGACTCTCAAGAGTCTTCTCCAACACCACAGTGGTGCTCAGCTTTCCTTATGGTCCAACTCTCACATCCATACACGACTACTAGAAAAACCAGAGCTTTGACTAGACTGAACTTTGTCAGCAATGAAATGTCTCTGCTTTTTAATATGCCGTCTAGGTTGGTCAAAGCTTTTCTTCTAAGGAGCAAGCATCTTTTAATATCATGGCTGAAGTTACCATCTGCAGTGATTTTGGAGTCCAGTAAAACAAAGACTGTCATTGTTTCCATTTTTTCCCTATTTGTTTGCCATGAAGTGATGGGACTGGATGTCATGATCTTAGTTTTTTGAATGTTGAGTTTTAAGCCAACTTTTTCACTCTTCTCTTTCACTTTCATCAAGAGGCTCTTCTTTCTCCAAACTTTGAATATTTACTGTCTTTTTAACCCTAAGCCATCTGTTGGCTTGCCTTTATCCTTGATGTCTACTCTAATTTTCCTATTTAACTGTTTAGGAACTTCATTGATATTAAATTCTCTCCAATTTTTTTTACCTTACAACTGATTTTTTCCCAAAGCTTCCTTTTTCATTTCTTATGTTCCTTCTCTATAAAAATGGCCCCATATTATCATTCAGATTTTTGCCAGTTTCATTATACATTTTGTGATATAATTTCATTATAAATTTTGTGATTTTCTGTTTGGAAACATGGAAGTTGGAACATGGAATATGGAAACATGCTTTGCAGTCTATATTTATTATCTGGAGCATGCTCATTGACCTGGAAAGTCTGCTAAGTTTTCAGAATTCAAGGATATACCATTTATGCCTCCCAAATTTTATGATGTAAGATAAGATTACAAATTTGTTGAGTGAAGTTTCTCCAACTCTTGTACTTTCAAAGACTGTAAATTCAGGTGTTAACTCATAGGTCCAGTGTGGGCTTTAAGATCACTCTTCCAATGCCCTTTGACCATTCAAGAGTCTTTTTTCAGGTGCACAGATATTTTGCATACTATTTACTGGGATTATTTTCTCTCATAAAATAGTAATTTCAGTTTTTTCTTGCATTTTACTGACATAATTTTTAACTTGTTAGACTGCAATAAGTTTCAGTGTTTGTATTATAAAAGGACTTAGTATATTGAGCAAAGATCATTTATAGTGTATTTCTCCATTTTAAAAATTTATGTGAATGACATGAGAGGCTAGAGTCTGAAGAAACTCCAAAATGTTTATTTAAAGAAACACTAATATAACCATTGGGCTTCCCTGGTAGATCAGCTGGTAAAGAATCCACCTGCAATTCGTGAGATGAGGGTTTGATCCCTGGAGAAGGGAATGGCTACCCACTCCAATATTCTGGCCTGCAGAATTCCATGGACTACAGTCCACGGGGTTGCAAAGAGTCCCACATGACTGAGCGATTTTCACTTTCACTTTCAATGTAAACCATTAAAAGTTTAACATTCTTCCTTTGATAGTGATATCTTTCATTATATTTTTGGGTACAGATTGAATGAAAGTAGGGAATGCACTTCTTTTATGTGTGAAGTATGCCTTATATGAGTACTGCTACTGATGGGGTTTTAACTAGATGGGTGCTTTTGTTGTAGGCTTCCCCATGACTTCTTAAGTATCTGACTCCAATCTGCATGCATGCTTGCATTGTGTTCTGGAAAAAAATAGTACAATGAAAGAAGGTCCCGTGAAATATATATGATTGATATTTTTATCCCAGAAGAAATCCTTTTATGCCTCTTTTAGTGTCATCTTCTTTGTACTTTTGAATCAAGAGGTGGGTGTCGGGAGGGGGATGCAAAAAGCATGCTATTGAGTGGCAGAATGTCTTCTGGAAAACTTTGCTCCCAGTTCTAAAATACTTGACCCTTTGAAACTTGGAGTAAGCATATATGCATTTTATGTTTCTATCAGCTTCCCATTAGAATGTAGCCAAATGTTTGTGGATTTTTTTGCCCCTACTGTACTTAGAGAGTCACTGAAAGCTTAACATTCTCCTCGAATAACATTTTTTGATGTAATTTTTTTTTTTTTTTTTTTACAAGGGAGTGGAGTACAGGAGTTACTTTAATGTATTTAGCTGGCTTCATATAACACCTAGTACAAGTAGAGCTTGGGGCAAGTGCATGCTTGCACTTTTTGCATCTTTAGTACTATATTTTTCTTACCTACACCATGAGGGCTATGGAATTTTTTTTCTTCTAATAACACCTATGCTTTGTTGAAGAGGTAGTGCAGTTGCTATTTCTGGTGTTTTGTTTTGTTTTACTTTTCTGTATTATAGTTGCTTTACAATGCTTTGTTAGTTTCTGCTCTACAGCATAGGGGATCAGTTATGAATATATATATATACATCCATTCTTTTTTAGATTTCCTTCCCAGGTCACCAGGGAGCTCTGAGTAGAATTCCCTGTGCTATAGAGTAGTTATATTCATTATATATTATAGCTCTCATTAGTTATATATTTTATACATAGTAGTTAAAAGTTTGTTCTCTTCTTCTCTGACTCTATTTCTGCTTTGTGAATATGTTCATCTGTACTATTTTTGTGTATTCCATATGTAAGTGATATTATATGATATTTGTTTTTCTCATTCTGACTTACTTCACTCTGTATGACAATCTCTAGGTCAATTCACAAAAAATATAGATCAATGAGAGGACAGAAAGTCCAAAGATAAATCCAAGCATGTGGGATCTTAGTTTTCTGACCAGGGATCCACCTCATGCCCCCCTGCAGTGAAAGCACAGAGTTTCAACTACTGAACTGTCAGGGAGATCTCCCTGATAATATCTGAAATAGCACTCTAGTGTTTGAATTGTGTTTGCATTTGATTCTGAAGAAAACAGGCAATACAGTCCCCATATGGGTGCTGCTTATCACAGAGAAAGACCTGACCTAGCTCCTCCCATGTTATCATTTCCAGTCTTGTTTCTTTGGCATCAAAGAGGTAAATGGAAGTGGAAAAAAAAAAAAAAAAAACAGTTCCTCTGTCTTCTGAGAAGACTATCAAAACTTCATTGAGAATGGTGCCAATTCTCAAAAATTTTGGTCAGGTTGAGCCACATTGTGAGAAATGGAAATTATTCAAATGTTTGTCCTTTTCCTTTCCTGTCACTGCACCTTCATTTTGAATGAATTTTGAGAACTTTAACTTAATATTTTATCAATAAGTGTGAAGAGAAAAATCCCAAGTCCCACTGATATTTCCCTATGAACCTACTTAAAGTTGCACCTTTTTCTGGTACCATTGTCTTCATTTAGGCATTCATTGATAGAAACATACCTAAAACAATTTGTAAATAAAGATGATGCGAATAGAGGCACCCCAAAACCGAATTCTGTGTTTTTGCTTGGAGCAAAGTTTTAAGATTATTGATTCAGTGTGTATGGTGAACTTAAATAACTAAGCTACAATGAAACGGAGAGCTGACTACATATTTTCAGTAGCTGTTAAGAAACTTATTAGAACAAACATATTGAATAGTAAGAGCCTGAAGGCAATGGCACCCCACTCCAGTACTCTTGCCTGGAAAATCCCATGGATGGAGGAGCCTGGTAGGCTGCAATCCACGGGGTCGCTAAGAGTCAGACATGACTGAATGACTTCACTTTCACTTTTCACGCATTGGAAAAGGAACTGGCAACCCACTCGAGTGTTCTTGCATGGAGAATCCCAGGGACAAGGGAGCCTGGTGGGCTGCTGTCTATGGGGTCGCATAGAGTCAGACACAACTGAAGTGACTTAGCAGCAAATAAAATCAAAAGGTGCACAAAAATTTTGAAAGTGTAACTACTTGAACTAATATTTCTAAACATCTTTCTTCATTTAGAAAATTGACTGTGTTTGCCCCCCACCTTTTTTTCAATAGAATGTTCTATGCTTGAAAGACAGCAACTTTCAGCCACTATTGTTGAGTCTGTTTTGTGTTCATGATGTGTAAATATGCATGTATTTATATGTATACAGATACAGTTAACATCATTTTCAGGTTCTTCAAAACACTTTATTTTTCTTCATGTTTGTTTTCTATGATATTCACGTGAAACTTTTGATTTTATTTCCAGGTGGTCTTCTGAGAAAACTTGGTAAGTTTGTCACAACTCTTCACTCCAGTAACTCTTCCAGTGACTGTTTCCACATTGTACTGAACATTCCCTGTCCTATCATTACACCATCCATTGGCTCACTTTTCACGTGGATGGCCATTCACTTCTGTCCAGTTTTGGGTATGAACCTCTTTCTTATTTCATTATTTCTGTTGTTTTCCCTCTATGTTCCATTATTACTCATTGCATCTTTTCTACCTTTCCTTCTTATCACATTGGCTTTGTCTGTCTTCCAGAGACTTCCCAAATGGTATCATGATTTTCTGAAATGATGCCACTGAACTCATCAGCACATGGTTACCATGCTCTCTTTGTTTTCTGAGAAAAGTCAGTTAATTTAGGATGTTTACAAGTGCCCAAGTTGAAGGGGGCGATTACTCTACCATTAATATTTCCCAACGCTTAAAAGAAAGATTCCCAATTTAATAATGAAGTTTCTCTGTCCATTGTCCTGTCAAAGATCTTATAAAATCCGATGCCATCCACTGGATAGTGTGAGATTGAGTCTCACTCTTTTACTATTCTTGAACAAATTACTCAAATGTTCCAGTTCTACAAATATTTTGCAATATATTCTTGTCTTTTTCCTATCTATGTGTAGTATTTATACTTTGAAATTTTTATCAATGTTATTATTATTTCTGCACATGGCTGTGCCTTTTCAATAATTAAACAAGGAGGTTATACCTTGAGGAAAATTGATAAATGACATATCTCAATTTTCAAGACTTTTCATGTTAATGACAAGGAAAGCTGTTTTCCTAGGATGAATCCAAAATTTTTCTTCATACAGCACTTTAATTTCAAAGTATAACATCTCCCTCTTCTAATGACATTTTCCAATTACCTCTTGGTTTACAGACTGGATAGAACTTGGGAACAGATAATTTTAAGGCATTTAGCCGGCTTCATATGAATGCAGCCACAGATCAAATTTTTGACAGAGGCATACTTTCATTATATACTTTTGAATCACATTTACATTACTTACTTCACATATTTGAGCATATTTGTCATTTGTTATGGGCTTTAAAAAAATAGCTGAAAAGCCCAATTCAAGACCAAATATTGATTCAGTTTTTCCCAAAACTTCCCAAAGGAAGTTTTCAAATGGTAATTTCTTTGCAGAAAAGGATGAGGGAACTTAAAACATCATTGCCTCTCATGAGTTACATGGCCTTTCGGACATTAGGTTCTAATTCTTAGAGAAGTGGAATCACTTTATTGAGTGAATAAATACAGGGAAGAAATGATTGTCATCTCTTCCTCACATTGTGCCTTCATTTGGTTTGACTGCTTATTTCTTCCTTTTATTTTTCAGATAAGGGTGAACAGGAGAGAGGCAAGTCCTGATAATATTTCACACTTGGTACCTTGTGATGTTTCATCTCTTTGACTTTGGTCTTCAACTCTCAGTGACCATCTTCCTCCACTGCAAAGTAGATATGAATTTACATTGTTTTTCTCTCATTTTGTCAACATTTCAACTGAAGTGTTTCATCTTCATGGGTTATTCAGTGCTCCATTACTTTTGCTTTCATTTGTCCCATCTGTACAATTTATGCAGACATTCGCTCTTTGTAAAGTGTATTTAAATATGAACTTAAGTGTTAAACTTTGCAATTTTTAACTTTCTGATCTGAAAGCTTAGCTCTTTGTGTTTTTTTTTTTTTTCAGTGAAAATTACATTGATTTTTCATTGTATTTCACAGAAGAAATTCAGAAAAAAATATTATAAAGTATCTTTGACATCCCTGTACTCCCAAAACACTATAAAATGCCTGTTTACTTGATGTTTTAAACATACCCCAACTTTTCCTCAAATGTCATCAATGGTTTGCACTCTACAGTATTTCTACCATTCTAAGGCAATATTTTGCGTGTCACCTTCTCCCATATCCCTCTCTTTTCTGGTCCTTGAAAGCCTGAATAAAATCTGAAGTGATTCATTGATGAAGGTCATCCTTACACTGCCCTAAAATCTGGGAGTAGTACCGAGATTTTTTTTTTTTTTCTAATTTTTTTTTAATATCCAAAGAGAATCATTTTCATTCCTACTTTTATTAACACAGTTGTTAATATGGACAACTGCAATTACTTCAGCTATTTGTGAAAAGATTTTATATTGCTAGAAATGTTAAAAATAGTACATATTTCTAACTTGAATATTTTACATGAATGAAATCATAATCTCTGTTCTATAATGTTCCATAAGATTTTTTTCCATAAAACACAAAATTATTCATTAAAATTTAATATCCTATTTTTTTCTAAGGACATTTTTCAGTATACATTTGTTTTCAGAGGAAATTTATCTCTTTGATGCATGTAGCAGAGTTCATGTAGTTATTGCTACACATAATGTTTTGAGCATATGGGTGATGTTTTTCTCTTTGGTTCCTCATCTCTTCCAAACAATTGCTTACATGGGTTCATATTTACATTTCTTTGAGAAGGTGCTCAAGATAAGATGAGCTTCTTTTTGGTGTGAACTAACATGCCAAAGAATGCTCAAACTACCACACAATTGCACTCATCTCACACGCCAGTAAAGTAATGCTCAAAATTCTCCAAGCCAGGCTTCAGCAGTACATGAACCGTGAACGTCCAGATGTTCAAGCTGGTTTTAGGAAAGGCAGAGGAACCAGAGATCAAACTGCCAACATCCGCTGGATGATGGAAAAAGCAAGAGAGTTCCAGAAAAACATCTATTTCTGTTTAATTGACTACGCCAAAGCCTTTGACTGTGTGGATCACAATAAACTGTGGAAAATTCTGAGAGAGATGAGAATACCAGACCACCTGACCTGCCTCTTGAGAAACCTATATACAGGTCAGGAAGCTACAGTTAGAATTCGACATGGAACAACAGACTGGTTCCAAACAGGAAAAGGAGTATGTCAGGGCTATATATTGTCACCCTGCTTATTTAACTTCTATGAAGAGTACATCATGAGAAACTCTCGGCTGGAAGAAGCACAAGCTGGAATCAAGATTGCCAGGAGAAATATCAATAATTTCAGATATGCAGATGACAACACCCTTATGGCAGAATGTGAAGAGGAACTAAAATCCTCTTGATGAAAGTGAAAGAGGAGAGTGAAAAAGTTGGCTTAAAGCTCAGCATTCAGAAAACGAAGATCATGGCATCTGGTCCCATCACTTCATGGGAAATAAATGGGGAAACAGTGGAAACACTGTCACACTTTATTTTTTTGGGCTCGAAAATCACTGCAGATGGTGATTGCAGCCATGAAATTAAAAGACACTTACTCCTTGGAAGGAAAGTTATGACCAAACTAGATAGCATATTGAAAAGCAGAGACATTACTTTGCCAACAAAGGTCAGTCTAGTCAAGGCTATGGTTTTTCCAGTGGTCATGTATGGATGTGAGAGTTGGACTATGAAGAAAGCTGAGCACTGAAGAATTGATGCTTTTGAACTGTGGTGTTGGAGAAGACTCTTAAGAGTTCTTGGACCTCAAGGAGATCCAACCAGTCCATTCTGAAGGAGATCAGTCCTGGGTGTTCTTTGGAAGGAATGATGCTAAAGCTGAAACTCCAGTACTTTGGCCACCTCATGCGAAGAGTTGACTCGTTGGAAAAGACTCTGATGCTGGGAGGGATTGGGGGCAGGAGGAGAAGGGGACGACAGAGGATGAGATGGCTGGATGGCATCACCAGCTCGATGGACGTGAGTTTGAGTGAACTCCAGGAGTTGGTGATGGACAGGGAGGCCTGGAGTGCTGCAATTCATGGGATCGCAAAGAGTCAGACACGACTCAGTGACTTAAGTGAACTGACCTGAACTGAACTGAAAATAGCAATTCACCAAAAATAAAGTTATATCATCATTGCATACGAAAATGTTACTAGTGGTTCCTAAGAACAAATCCTGCATTTTTCTAGAAGTACTTCAA
This sequence comes from Bos mutus, assembly GCF_027580195.1. Taxonomy (NCBI): domain Eukaryota; kingdom Metazoa; phylum Chordata; class Mammalia; order Artiodactyla; family Bovidae; genus Bos; species Bos mutus. Next base: position 135,548 of record NW_027219769.1, on the reverse strand, counting down.
AACACTCGAATTCACTCCTTGTGGATATTTTATGTGAGATGATGACTTATATTTAGCAGCAGCAAAGGACATTATTAAAGGTAACCAATCAAATCATAACAGCGCGAGTAGTTGCCAAATAATTTGAGAACATTTTGAAAAGGTAACCACCACTAATACACCTGAAATTTTTCCTCAAGTCAGTGTATAAGTTTGTTCTCTACATCTCTGACTGTATTTCTGCTTTGAAAATATGCTCATCTGTACTATTTTTGTGTATTCCACATGTAAGTGATATTATATGATATTTGTTTTTCGCGTTCTGACTTACTTCACTCTGTATGACAATCTCTAGGTCAATCCAGAAAAAATATAGATCAATGAGAGGACAGAAAGTCCAAAGATAAATCCAAGCATGTGGGATCTTAGTTTTCTGACCAGGGATCCACCTCATGCCCCCCTGCAGTGAAAGCACAGAGTTTCAACTACTGAACTGTCAGGGAAATCTCCCTCATAATATCTGAAATAGCACTCTAGTGTTTGAATTGTGTTTGCATTTGATTCTGAAGAAAACAGGCAATACAGTCCCCATATGAGTACTGCTTATCACAGAGGAAGACCTGACCTAGCTCCACCCATGTTGTCATTTTCAGTCTTGTTTCTTTGGCATCAAAGAGGTAAATGGAAGTGAAAAACAAAACAAAACAAAACAAACAGTTCCTCTGTCTTCTGAGAAGACTATCAAACCTTCATTGAGAATGGTGCCAATTCTCAAAAATTTTGGTCAGGTTGAGCCACATTGTGAGAAATGGAAGTTACTCAAATGTCTGTCCTTTTCCTGTCATTGCACCTTCATTTTGAATGAATTTTGAGAACTTTAACTTAATATTTTATCAATAAGTGTGAAGAGAAAAATCCCAAGTCCCACTGATGTATTCCCCTAGTTAAAGTTGCATGTTTTTCTGGTACCATTGTCTTCATTTAGGCATTCATTGATAGAAACATACATAAAACAGTTTGCAAATAAAGATGATGTGAATAGAGGCATCCAGTAACCTAATTCTATATTTACTGCTAGGAGCAAAGGCTTAAGATTCTTGATTTTGTGTTTATGGTGAACTTAAATAACTAAGCTACAATAAAACTGAGAGCTGACTATATATTTTCAGTAACCGTTAAGAAACTTATTAGAACAAGCTTATTGAATAATAAAAGCCTAAATAAAGTCAAAAGGTACACAAAATTTTTGAAAGTGTAACTCCCTGAACTAATATTTCTAAACATCTTTCTTCATTTAGAAAATTGACTGTGCTTGTCTTTTTTTTAAATAGAATGTTCTATGTTTGAAAGACAGCAGCTTTCAGCCACTATTGAGTTTGTTTTGTGTTCATGATGTGCAAACCTGCATGTGTTTCTATGTATACAGAAACAGTTAACATCAGTTTCAGGTTCTTTAAAATATTTTATTTTTCTTCATGTTTGTTTTCCATGATATTCATATGATGCTTTCCATTTTATTTCCAGATGATCTTCTGAGAAAACTTGGTAAGTTTGTAACAATTCTTCACTCCAATAACTTCCAGTGACTGCTACCACTGTATTGAACATTCCCTGTCTTTCTATCATTATGTCATTCATTGGCTCACTTTTCACGTGGACCGTCATTCACTTCTGTACAGTTTTGGATATGATCCTCTTTCTTATTTCATCATTTCCGTTGTTTTTTCCCCTATGTCTGTCATTGCTCATTGCATCTTTTCTACCTTTCTTCCTTATCACATTGGCTTTGTCTGTCTTCCAGAGAGTTCCCAAATGGTATCATGATTTTCTGAGATGAAGGGACTGAATTCATCAGCGCATGGTTACCATGCTCTCTTTATTTTCTGAGAAATGTCAGTTACTTTAGGATGTTTACAAGTACCCAAGTTGAAGGGGGTGATTACTCTGTTAATATTTCCCAATGCTTAAGAGAAAGAGGATTCTCAGTTTAATGATGAAGTTTCTCCCTCCATTGTCCTGTCAAAGATCTTGTAAAATCCAATGCCATCCACTGGATAGTGTGAGATTGAATCTCACTCTTTTACTATTCTTGAACAAATTACTCAAATGTTCCAGTTCTACAAATAGTTTACAATATTTTCTTGTCTTTTTCCCATCTATGTATATTATTTATACTTTGAAATTTTTATCAATGCTATTATCATTTTTGCCAACTGCAATGTCTTTTCAGTAAGTAAACAATATATTGTATCTCAAAAGAAAATCTTGTATATTTCAAAATTCAGAACTATTTATGTAAATGAAAAGGGAACTATTGTACTAGAATAATTCCAATTTTTTTTTTCCCACAAATCACTTCAAATTTCAAAGTTTAACATCCTCCTTTTCTCCTTGATATTTTTCAATTACATCTTGGTTTACATACTGGATAAATCTTGGGGACATAATCCTTAAAAGGCATTTGGCAAGCTTCAAATGAAAACAGCTACAGATCAATTTTCTGACAGAGGGGTACTTTAACTATTCACATATACATCATACTTATAGTACCACTTCATCAATGTGAGTATGTATGTCTTTTGTTATGAAAAATGTGGAAAGTCAAATTCAAGACCAAATATTGATTCAGTTTATCCCAGAAGAATTTCCACTTTACCATGATTTACTTTTGTATGGTAATTCTTTTGCAGAAAAGGGTGAGAGAACTTAAAACAGCATTGCCTTTCATGAGTTACATGGCCTTTGAAATGTTAGGTTCAAAGTCTTAGAAAAGTGGCTTCATTTATACTAAATGAATAAATAATGGAAAGGAATCAAATTATTGTCTTTTCTTCCTCACATTGTGCCTTTGTTTGCTTTGCATGGTTATTTCTTTCTTTTAGTCTTTAGATAAAGGTGAACAGGATAAATGTAACTCCCATTAACTTTTCACACTTTGTACTTTTGTTATGTTTCATCTCTTTCTTTGACTTTTCTTCAACTCTCAGTGATCATCTTCCTCCACTGCAATGTACATACCATATAGCTTTACATCATTTTTTAAATCTCATTTTATGACTACTTTAATTGAAGTCTGCCCTCTTCATGGGTTATTCAATGTTTCATTAGTTTTCCTTTGATTTGTCCCATCTGTGCAATTACACAGACATTTCATATTTGTAGAATATATTCAAGTGTGAAATTACCTGCAAAGCTTTGCAATTTTAAAATTTCTGTTCTGAAAGTTTTATCCAATATTTTGCATTCATTTGATTTAGAAATCTATTTACTCCCATTTAGTGTTTTATTAGCCACTCTTTCATTTTACTTGATAAAAGTAAGGTTCATTGAGAAATGAGTTAAATTAAAAGTCTCATAAAATACAGTTATTCATTAAGCAGTTGAGAAAATTGTGAAAAGAGGCACCCATGAACCTGACACTGGTGTCCTACCAGAGCAGTAGCTCAGAATTCTGTAATTCAGTGTTTGGTCATTTCATATGGCAAAGCTACCACTCTCGGACAGTTGAGTGAATGGATTTAACAGTACACAGATCTCTTATTAAAGATAGAAATCTGAGTAACAAAAGAGTATATACTACCAAAAGGAATCATAAAAATTTTATCAAGTAATTACCAAGTATTTCTTAAGTTTTCTCAATTCAGAAAATGTATCTCTTTTTCCCTTCTTCATTTGTTGAATACTATTCTTTTCTTAAAAGGGAATTTTCAAACACTGCATCCTGTGTGTGTTGGTATAAGTGTGTGTGGTTTTGAGTGTTTATTTGCCTCCTGATAATTTAAATCTGCATACAATTTTCAACAAATCTGAACTTTCATGTTTCTTTCCAGTGAAATTTATATTGACTTTTCGTTGTATTTTACAGAAAAAACTCCGAAAAAAGATGGTAAAGTATCTTTGATATCTCTCTACTCTCAAAACATTTTAAAAGGCCTGCTTTCCTGATGTCTTACACAAATCCCAGCTTTCATCAATATGCCCTCATTGGTTTCCACTCGCCAAGATCTCTACCATTCTAACGCAATGTTTGTCTTGCCAACTTCTCTCATACTCCTCCCTTTTCTGGTCTTTCAAAGCCTGAATAAAACCTGAAATCATTCACTGGTCAAGTGTAAACTTGAGAGTCCTTCTTACACTAGCTAAAGTCTAATAATCCCAGGTGTGCATATACTCACATTTTTTTCCTGGAATTTTTTATATCCAAAGAGAGTAATTTAATTTCATTCTTATTTACTTTTATTAATGCAATTGTCAATTTAGCCATACTTCAGCTATTTTGGAAAGATTTAAAATTTTTAAGAATGATAAAGAAAAGCACAAATCTCAGATCTGAATATTTTAGGTGAATGTCACCATAAATTATTGTCCTGCAAGGCCTCTATAAGTTATTTTTTGATAAAACACAAAATTATTTATTAAAACTTTAATATCTTATCTTTCTGATGGCATTTTTCAGTATACTTTTGTTTTCAGGGAAATCAAATTTATCTCTATAATTCATGCATCAAAGGCTAGGTAGTCATTGCTACAGATACTGTTTTGAACAAATGGATGATTTTTGTCCTCTGGTTCCTCATCTCTTTTTAACTAACTCTGTTGGCATGGGTGCATGTTAACGTTTTTCCTGATAAGATGATTGAGATGAGATGAACTTCATTTTGACATGTCCTAATCTGGCAATTCACCACAAAGTTATGGCTTCATTTTTAACATAATGTGAATATAGGTTCCCAAGAAACAAACACTGCATTTTCTCTAAAGCAGTTCAGTATTCTCTAACTTATTATACACCAAAGCTACAACAAATATGAGATGTGATTATTTATATTTAACAGCAACCAATAAATTTATTAAAGCTAACAAACCAAATAATAATCACTCAAGTAAGTCTAATAAATTAATAACTTATATAAGGAAAACCACTAGCCATATCATTCCTGAAACTCTTCCTCAAGTCAGGAAGATCACTCCTTTTCCTTTTATTATTTTTTGATCAGTGTTATCAGGACATAAGGAAGCTTTCAGCTACATTGGTACATGTGTGTGTGTCTGCACATGTGTGTGTATGTATCAGTGTTGGTCTATATCCTGTAACCTTTACCATTGTATGTGAATATTTCACTAAATTTGAATTCTTTTGTGTTTCTATGGCATGATTTTTACAGTAGTTTTCTGGTTTTATTTTTCAGATGACTTTCAGAAAACATTTGGTAAATATATCTGACAGCATTGATATTCCAAAAGACTTTAAATTATCCATTCTCAGCAATTTGAATATTTTCTGTTGGCTTGCTTACCTTTTTCCTGGATGTCCACTCTAACTTTCCAAATTATTTGTTTAGGAGCTTCACACATATTAAATTCTCTCCACTTTTATGACCCTACAGATGATTCTTTCCCAATGCTTCCTTTTTCATTTCCTATGTCCCTCCCCTCTAAATATTGTCCCAGTTTATCATTCAGAGTTTTGCTAGTTTCATTATAAATTTTGTGAGATGAAGAAAATGGGACTGATTAAAACATGGTTTACATTCTGTATTTATTACTCGGAGCACTTCCATTGACTTGGAAAGTCTGTCATGTTTTCAAAGTTCAAGGGGTCATTGATATGCCATCAATACCTCCCCAAACTTCATGAGGTAAGACAAGACTCCGTATTCACTGAGTGAAGTTTTTCCAACACTTATCCTTTCAAAGACTGTGTAAATTCAGGTGTAATTATTGGACAAGTGTGGGCTTTAGACTCGTTCTTCCAATGACTTTGACCATTTATTAGAGTCTTCTCTCAAGTTCACAAACCATTTGCTGAGATTATTTTCTCTCACACCAAAGTAATTTTACTGTCCTTCTCTTGCATTTTATTGACATGATTTTTAACTTGTCAAACTGCAATAACTTTAAGGGTTTGTATTGTAAATTGAGCAAAGTTCATTTATAACGCATTTCTCCATTCTGAAATTTTATGTGAATGACATGAGAGGCTAGAGTCCTAAGATATTCCTAAATGTTTGCTTAAAGAAATACTAATATAACCATTAAAAACTTAATATCCTTCCTTTTGTAGTAATATTTTCAGTTATGTTTTTGAATACAGTTTGAGTGAAAGTAGCAAATGTATTTCTTTTATGTATGAAGTATTCCTCCTATGAATACTGCTACTGATGGAGTTTTAGCTAGATGGGTGTTTTTGTTGTGGGCATCCTCATGACTCCTGAAGTATCTGACTCCTGTATGTGTGCATGCTTGCATTGTATTCTTGAAAAGAATAGTACAGTGAAATAAGTTTCAATGGAATGTATATGAACAATATTTATTCCCAGAAGAAGTCCTTTTCTACCTCTTTTTATAGCGTCATTGTTCTATCTTTGTACTTTTTTTGGCTAAGATCAAGTGAATCAAGAGGTGGTGGTGGCAGGGGAGGATACAATAAAACATGCCTCTGGGGGGCAAGATGTCCTTAGAAAACTTTGCTCCCAGTTCTAAAAGTACTTCTTTGAAACTTGGAGCAAACTATAGAAGCACTCCACATTCCTGTCATCTTCCCATGAGAATGTACCCAAATGCTTGTGGATTTTTTACCCTACTATACTTATAGAATTACTGAAAGCTTGACATTCTCCTTCTCAATAACACTTCTTCTTTTCTTTTTTTTTTTTACAGAGGAAGTGAAATGTAGGGATTACTTTAAAGTATTTTAGCAGGCTTCATGTAACACGTGGTACACATAGAACTTGAGACAATGAACACATTTTTTGCTTCCTAATAACTTCTTAAATAGCTTTCTTATAAGCTGTGTAGGCAACTGATTCTGAAAAAACTGGAAAGCAATGCAGTACCCGTGATAGGTATTGTTTATCCCAGAGGAGGTTCTGCCTCCTACTATAGTGTCTTTTTCAGTATTATTTCTTTGGCACCAAGGGGTGAATAAAAGTTAAAAAGCTTTCCTCTGATTTTTGAGATGGCCATTAAGTCTTTTCTGAGAATGGTGCCAGTTCTCAGAAAATGCAAGTCAGACTGTGCCATAGTGTAAAGCATGAAAAATTTTCAAATATTTGCTCTTCTCCTTTCCTGCCCTGGTAGTTTCATTTTGGATGTGTTTTAAGATCTTTCCCTGTTTATGATATCAATAAATTTGAAAGGAAAAATCCCAAGTCCTCTAGGTCTAGTCAAAGTTTATATCTCTAAATTATTGGCATTTTCAGTGACTGATGTGAAAGTTTTACAGCATGTGTGCTAGTCATGTGATTTGGAACATTTGAGTAATATATTCAAGAACAGTAAACGAGTGAACTCTTTCCCACACTTACCTAGTGGATTACTCGTTTACTGTTCTTGAATATATTACTCAAATGTTCCAGTTTTAGGTTTATTTTATATTTCCCTGTCATCTTCCCATATAGCATTCTTTATTCTTTTCTATTTTTATTCATGCAATTATTATTTCTGCAAACTGCAATGTCTTTTCAATAATTAAACAAGGAGGTTGTATCTTGAGGAAAATTGATAAATGATATATCTCAATTTTTAGGACTTTTTATGTGAATGACAAGGAAAGCTGTTGTCCTAGGATGATTCCAAAATTTTTGTTCATGCTGCTGCTGCTGCTGCTAAGTCGCTTCAGTCGTGTCCAACTCTGTGCGACCCCACAGACAGCAGCCCATCAGGCTCCCCTGTCCCTGGGATTCTCCAGGCAAGAACACTGGAGTGGGTTGCCATTTTTGTTCATAAAGCACTTCAAATTTCAAAGCATAACATCTTCCTGTTCTAGTGACATTTTTCGATTACCTCTTGATTTACAGACTGGACAGAACTCGGGAACATATACTTTTAAGACATTTAGCAGGTTTCATATGAATACAGCCACAGATCAAATTTCTGATAAAGGAATACTTTCATTATATACCTTTTAATCACATTTGTAGTACCTATTTCATATATTTGAGCATGTTTTCACTTGTTATGGGCTTTAAAAAAAGCTGGAAAGCCCAATTCAAAACCAAATATTGATTCAGTTTTTCCCAAAGGAAGTTTTCATGTGGTAATTCCTTTGCAGAAAAGGATGAGGGAACTTAAAACAGCATTGCTTCTCATTAGGTACATGGCCTTTGGTACATTAGGTTCTAATTCTTAGAGAAGTGTTATCACTTTACTGAGTGAATAAATAATGGAAGGAAATTAAATTATTGTCTTCTCTTCCTTACAATTTGCTTTCATTTCGTTTGACTGGTTGTTTCTTCCTTTTATTTTTCAGATAAGGGTGAACAGGATAAAGGCAAGTCCCAAAACTATTTCACACTTGGTACCTTGTAATGTTTCATCTCTTCCTTTAACTTTGGTCTTCAATTCTCAGTGAGCATCTTCCTCCACTGCAATGTAGATATGAATTTACATCATTTTTCTCTCATCTTATAATTGTTTCAACTGAAGGTTTTCCTCTTCATGGGTTATTCAATACTTCATTACTTTTGCTTTCATTTGTCCCATCTGTATAATTTATGCAGAGATTTGCTCTTTGTATATAGTGAATACAAATATGAACTTAACTGTAAAATTTTGCAATTTTTAAGTTTCTGATCTGAAAGTTTAGTTCTTTGTGTTTCTTTTCAATGAAAATTACATTAATGTTTCATTGTATTTCACAGAAAAAATTCAGAAAAAATATTATAAAGTATCTTTGACATACCTGTACTCCCAAAACCTTTTAAAATGCCTGTTTTCCTTATATTTTAAACATATTCTACCCTTTCATCAATATGTCATCATTGGTTTGCACTCTACAATATTTCCACCATTCTAAGGCAATATTTTGCATGTCACTTTCTCCCATATCCCTCTCTTTTCTGGTCTTTGAAAGCCTGAATAAAATCTGAAATGATTCACTGATGAAGGTCATCCTTACACTGCCTTAAAATCTGGGAGTAATACCCAGATTTTTTTTTCCTGAAATATTTTTATATCCAAAGAGAGTAATTTTCATTTTTACATTCATTAACAGAATTGTTAATATGGACAACTGCAATTGCTTCAACTATTTTCAAAAAGATTTTATATTGTTAGAAATGTTAAAAATAGTACATATTTCTAACCTGAATATTTTATGTGAATGAAATCATAATTTCTGTTCTGCAATGTTCCATAAGAGTTTTTCCATAAAACACAAAATTATTCATTAAAATTTAATATCCTATTTTTTCTAAGCATATTTTTCAGTACACATTTTTTTTTCAGAGGAAATGTATCTCTTTGATGCATGCAGCAGAGTTCATGTGGTCATTGCTACAGATAATGTCTTGAACATATGGGTGATTTTTTTCTCTTTGATTCCTCATCTCTTCTCAACAAATTCTGTTTGCATGGGTTCATATTTGCATTATTTTGAGAAGATTATTGAGATAAGATGAGGTTCTTTTTTTCATGAACTAAATTAGCAATTCACCATAAATAAAGTTATATCATCATTGTATAACAAAATGTTAATAGTGGTTCCTAACAACCAAATCCTGCATTTTTTCTAGAAGTAGTTCAGTACACTCTAATTCACTCCTTCTTGATATTTTTTGTGAGATGATGATATATATTTAGTAGCAGCAAAAAACTTTATTAAAGGTAATCAATCAAATCATAACAGCCAAGTACTGTCCACATAATTCAAGAACATTTTCAAAAGGTAACCACCACTACTAATACACCTGAAATTTTCCCTCAAGTCAGCAAGATTATTCCTTGTCTTCATTTAATTTTTCATCAGCACCAAAGAAAGCTGTCAGCTACTTTGGCACATTGTATACACCTGCATATGTTTGTGTGTGTGTGTGTTTAAATCTTGTTACATTTATAACTGTATGTAAATTTTTTGCTAAATTTAGTTTTCCTTGACCTTTCATCCTATTATACTTACCTGTTTTTGTTTTCTCTTAATTTTTCCGGTGTTCTTTGGGAGAAAATAGGTAATTATCCCTGAAGATATTTTTGTTTAAATAAGTTTTAAACAACCATATTTTTGGTTCTTTCATCATTCTCTCTTTTTATCTATATGCCATCTTTTGATATGGGGCTTCCCTGGTGGCTCAGATGGTAAACAATCTGCCTGCAATGCAGTAGACCCAGGTTAGATCCCTGGGTAGAGAATATCCCCTAGAGGAGGAAATGGTATCCCACTCCAGTATTCTTGCCTGGAAAATCCCATGGACAGAGGAACCGGGCAAGCTACAGCCCATAGAGTCACAAAAGAGTTGGACAACACTGAGCAACTAACACGTTACATTCACTTCATCTTTTGGCTCACGCTTTATCTCTTTATCTACTCTTTTCTCCTCAGTGTTTTCGTTTATGGACTTTTCTCATATTAAATTCTCTCCATCTATTAGCCTAGACCTGTGTAAGTCTTTCTCAGAACATCCTATTTCATTTCCCATGTTCCTTCCCTATAAACATGGTCTTATTCTGTCATCTAGAGTCTTCTCAGTTTCACTATGAATTTTGTGAGATGAAGGGGATGAAACTGAGGGCACATTGTTTACAGTCTGTATTTATTTTCTGGTACACTTTCAATAACTTAGGCTTTCTGTCATGTATTCAAAGTTCAGGCGGCCATTAACATACCATGGATACCTCCCAAGCTTTATGAGATAAGACTCCACACCTGCTGAGTGAATTTTCTCTGACTCTTGTCCTTTCAAAGACTGTGTAAATTCAGGTGTAACTCATAGATACAGCGTGGGCTTTAGGCTCACACATCCAATGCCTTTGGTCATTCATTAGTCTTCTCTCAGGTACAGATATTTTGCCTACTATTTCCTGGGTTTATTTTCCCTCATACCACAATAATTTTCCTGTCTTTCTCTTACATTTTATTGATATAATTATTGATGTGGCAAGCGGCAGTAATTTCAAAGTGTTTGTGGAAGGACTCTGTATACTCAGCATGATTGTTTACAACGTATTTCTCCATTTTGAAGTTTTATGTGAATGACATGAGAGGCTAGAGTTCTAGGATACTCCTAAATGTTTTTTTTAATGAAACGCTAATATAACCATTAAAAGTTTAACATTCTTCCTTTTATAATGATATTTTTCAGCTATATTTTTGCTTACAGATTGAATGTAAGTAGGGAATACATTTCTTTAATGCATGAAGCATGCTTCATAGGACTACTGCTATGGATGGAGTTTTAGCTAGATAGGTTCTTTTGTTGTAGATTTCCTCATGACTTCTTAAGTACCTTAAGTACTCATGTATGTGTACAAGTTTGGATTGTATTCTGATGAAAGAGAAGATCCAATGAAATATATATGATTTATGTTGTTTATCCCAGAAGTCTTATTCTACCTCACAGTGTCATTTTCCATCTTTACAACTTTTGAATCAAGTGCGGTGTGTGTGTGTGTGAGTGAGTGAGTGATATACCATTGCTACTGTTTGACAATGGAGCAACGTTTGACATTGCTCCTCTGTCCTTCAGAAATCTTTGCTTCCAATTTAAAAAAATATTGATCACTTTGAAACTTAGAGTAAGCTATAAAAATATCACAAATTTCTGTTCTTGCATCATATGTAGATAACTTTTGGTCACAGTTTTTATAGTTGTTTTATTTTTTTATATCACCCTAATAGTAATTTTAAACTTAACATCCTTCTTTTCTAGTGAAAAATTTCAATTATAATTCTGTTTTCAAAGGAGGTGATGATATTTAGGAATGTATTTCTTTAATGCATTTAACAGGATTTATTGCTATTACTATACATTTTTTGAAAAAGAATGCTTTTTCTCTTTGCTTCCTGTCTCTCTTTTTTTCCCCCAATTTTTATTGGAGTATAGTTCCTTTACAATATTGTGGTAGTTTCTACTGAACAGCATAGTGAATCAGTAATATGTATATACATAGCCTCACTTTTGATTTCCTTTCTATTTAGGTCACACCACAGAGCATTGATTAGAGTTCCCTCTGCTATATAGCAGGTTTCCATTATCTACGGGTGCTAAGTTTAATATACATAAAATTATGGCAAAAATAAAGAACAAGGCAAGGCAATGTACAATCAATACATGACACAGATTCTAAGTCCTGTTAATGTTTAGCAGAAGTAAATATTGCCTTTAAGAAGAATAGAGATTTTTCCAAATTTTCTAATACTCATTTCATTCATTTTAGTCAATGGCCAAAGGAAATTTCAGACCCGAGGATAATAAGCTTTGCCATTTGAAGGGCTGTTAGAAGAGAAGAAGATTGCTTTATTAGCCACATAGTGATAGTTTTAAAAGCCAACAATTTATTTAAAAATATAAAGACCTATTTGATAATGAACATTTTTCCTGCTCTTTACTTAGCAGGATATGATATATTTTAATTTCCTTATGATAATATATAACATTTAAAAATAATATTGAATAGCTTTCTTTTTTAGGTATTGATATAATTAAGCATGGATTTCCCAGGTGGTGCTAGTGATAAAGAGCCTGTCTGCCAATGCAATAGACTTTTAATTTTATTTTGCATTCCCTTGTCATTGTCATATTATTTCCTAAATTAACTTGTTTATTTTATTTGGAGACTAATTACTTTACAATATTGTTGTGATTTTTGGCATACATCAACTTGAATCAGCCACAGGTGTACATTTTTTAAACTATTGCTATACATCTTTTGAAAAAATGAGCACCTTTTCTTTTTGCTTCTTTATCTCTTTTTAACTTGTTCTGTTGTGTAAAATTGTGAGTTTGCAGTTTATTCTGAAAAATGTAGAAAGTCCATTACAGGACCAGTGATGGACATTGTTTATCGAAGTAGTCCTTTCTACCTTTCTACCTCCTTCCCCAGGGTCATTTCCTGTCTTGATTCCTTTGACACCAAGGGGTGAATGAAAGTAAAAACAATCTTTTCCTTGATGTCTGGAAAGGTCTTCAGATCTTATAGGAAATGAGGTCATGTTGAACCAAAGAGTAAATTATGAGAGGTTTTCAAATTTTTCTTTATTTTTTCGTCATATTGGAACATTATTTTGAATGTATTTTGAGTTCTGTTTTCTTTTTTTTTTTAATTTTATTTTATTTTTAAACTTTACATAATTGTATTAGTTTTGCCAATTATCAAAATGAATCCGCCACAGGAATATACATGTGTTCCCCATCCTGAACTCTCCTCCCTCCTCCCTCCCCATACCATCCCTCTGGGTCGTCCCAGTGCTCTAGCCCCAAGCATCCAGTATCGTGCATCGATCCTGGGCTGGCATCTCGTTTCATACATGATATTTTACATATTTCAATGCCATTCTCCCAAATCTTCCCACCCTCTCCCTCTCCCCCAGAGTCCATAAGACTGTTCTATACATCACTGTCTCTTTTGCTGTCTCGTACACCGGGTTATTGTTACCATCTTTCTAAATTCCATATATATGGGTTAGTATACTGTATTGGTGTTTTTCCTTCTGGCTTACTTCACTCTGTATAACAGGCTCCAGTTTCATCCACCTCATTAGAACTGATTCAAATGTTTTCTTTTTAATGGCTGAGTAATACTTCATTGTATATATATACCATAGCTTTCTTATCCATTCATCTGCTGATGGACATCTAGGTTGCTTCCATGTCCTGGCTATTATAAACAGTGCTGCGATGAACATTGGGGTACACGTGTCTCTTTCCCTTCTGGTTTCCTCAGTGTGTATGCCCAGCAGTGGGATTGCTGGATCATAGGGCAGTTCTATTTCCAGTTTTTTAAAGATTCTGCACACTGTTCTCCATAGTGGCTGTACTAGTTTGCATTCCCACCAACAGTGTAAGAGGGTTCCCTTTTCTCCACACCCTCTCCAGCATTTATTATTTGTAGACTTTTGGATCACAGCCATTCTGACTGGTGTGAAATGGTACCTCATAGTGGTTTTGCTTTGCATTTCTCTGATAATGACTGATGTTGAGCATCTTTTCATGTGTTTGTTAGCCATCTGTATGTCTTCTCTGGAGAAATGTCTATTTAGTTCTTTGGCCCACTTTTTGATTGGGTCATTTATTATTCTGGAATTGAGCTGTAGGAGTTGCTTGTATATTTTTGAGATTAGTTGTTTGTCAGTTGCTTCATTTGCTATTATTTTCTCCCATTCTGAAGGCTGTCTTTTCACCTTGCTAATAGTTTCCTTTGATGTGCAGAAGCTTTTAAGGTTAGTTAGGCCCCATTTGTTTATTTTTGCTTTTATTTCCAATATTCTGGGAGGTGGGTCATAGAGGATCCTGCTGTGATGTATGTCGGAGAGTGTTTTGCCTATGTTCTCCTCTAGGAGTTTTATAGTTTCTGGTCTTACGTTTAGATCTGTAATCCATTTTGAGTTTATTTTGGTGTATGGTGTTAGAAAGTGTTCTAGTTTCATTCTTTTACAAGTGGTTGACCAGATTTCCCAGTACGACTTGTTAAAGAGATTGTCTTTAATGCATTGTATATTCTTGCCTCCTTTTTCAAAGATAAGGTGTCCATATGTGCGTGGATTTATCTCTGGGCTTTCTATTTTGTTCCATTGATCTATATTTCTGTCTTTGTGCCAGTACCATACTGTCTTGATAACTGTGGCTTTGTAGTAGAGCCTGAAGTCAGGTAGGTTGATTCCTCCAGTTCCATTCTTCTTTCTCAAGATCGCTTTGGCTATTCGAGGTTTTTTGTATTTCCATACAAATTGTGAAATTATTTGTTCTAGCTCTGTGAAAAATACTGTTGGTAGCTTGATAGGGATTGCATTGAATCTATAAATTGCTTTGGGTAGTATACTCATTTTCACTATATTGATTCTTCCAATCCATGAACATGGTATATTTCTCCATCTATTAGTGTCCTCTTTGACGTCTTTCACCAGTGTTTTATAGTTTTCTATATATAGGTCTTTAGTTTCTTTAGGTAGATATATTCCTAAGTATTTTATTCTTTCCGTTGCAATGGTGAATGGAATTGTTTCCTTAATTTCTCTTTCTGTTTTCTCATTATTAGTGTATAGGAATGCAAGGGATTTCTGTGTGTTGATTTTATATCCTGCAACTTTACTATAGTCATTGATTAGCTCTAGTAATTTTCTGGTGGAGTCTTTAGGGTTTTCTATGTAGAGAATCATGTCATCTGCAAATAGTGAGAGTTTTACTTCTTCTTTTCCAATTTGGATTCCTTTTATTTCTTTTTCTGCTCTGATTGCTGTGGCCAAAACTTCCAAAACTATGTTGAATAGTAATGGTGAAAGTGGGCACCCTTGTCTTGTTCCTGACTTTAGGGGAAATGCTTTCAATTTTTCACCATTGAGGATAATGTTTGCTGTGTGTTTGTCATATATAGCTTTTATAATGTTGAGGTATGTTCCTTCTATTCCTGCTTTCTGGCTGGTTTTTATCATAAATGGATCTTGAATTTTGTCAAAGGCTTTCTCTGCATCTATTGAGATAATCATATGGTTTTTATTTTTCAATTTGTTAATGTGGTGTATTACATTGATTGATTTGCGGATATTGAAGAATCCTTGCATCCCTGGGATAAAGCCCACTTGGTCATGGTGTATGATCTTTTTAATGTGTTGTTGGATTCTGACTGCTAGAATTTTGTTAAGGATTTTTGCATCTATGTTCATCAGTGATATTGGCCTGTAGTTTTCTTTTTTTGTGGGATCTTTGTCAGGTTTTGGTATTAGGGTGATGGTGGCCTCATAGAATGAGTTTGGAAGTTTACCTTCCTCTGCAATTTTCTGGAAGAGTTTGAGCAGGATAGGTGTCAGCTCTTCTCTAAATTTTTGGTAGAATTCAGCTGTGAAGCCATCTGGACCTGGGCTTTTGTTTGCTGGAAGATTTTTGATTACAGTTTCAATTTCTGTGCTTGTGATGGGTCTGTTAAGATTTTCTATTTCTTCCTGGTCGAGTTTTGGAAAGTTGTACTTTTCTAAGAATTTGTCCATTTCTTCCTTGTTGTCCATTTTATTGGCATATAATTGTTGATAGTAGTCTCTTATGATCCTTTGTATTTCTATGTTGTCTGTTGTGATCTCTCCATTTTCGTTTCCAATTTTATTGATTTGATTTTTCTCCCTTTGTTTCTTGATAAGTCTGGCTAACGCTTGTCAATTTTATTTATCCTTTCAAAGAACCAGCTTTTGGTTTTGTTGATTTTTGCTATGGTCTCTTTTGTTTCTTTTGCATTTATTTCTGCTCTAATTTTGAAGATTTCTTTCCTTCTACTAACCCTGGGGTTCTTCATTTCTTCCTTTTCTAGTTGCTTTAGGTGTAGAGTTAGGTTATTTATTTGACTTTTTTCTTGTTTCTTGAGGTGTGCCTGTATTGCTATGAACTTTCCCCTTAGGACTGCTTTTACCGTGTCCCACAGATTTTGGGTTGTTGTGTTTTCATTTTCATTCGTATCTATGCAAATTTTGATTTCTTTTTTGATTTCTTCTGTGATTTGTTGGTTATTCAGCAGCGTGTTGTTCAGCCTCCATATGTTGGAATTTTTAATAGTTTTTCTCCTGTAATTGAGATCTAATCTTACTGCATTGTGGTCAGAAAAGATGCTTGGAATGATTTCTATTTTTTGAATTTACCAAGGCTAGCTTTATGGCCCAGGATGTGATATATCCTGGAGAAAGTTCCATGTGCGCTTGAGAAAAAGGTGAAATTCATTGTTTTGGGATGAAATGTCCTATAGATATCAATTAGGTCTAACTGGTCTATTGTATCATTTAAAGTTTGTGTTTCCTTGTTAATTTTCTGTTTAGTTGATCTATCCATAGGTGTGAGTGGGGTATTAAAGTCTCCTTTGTTAATTTCCCCTTTCATACTTGTTAGCATTTGTCTTACATACTGCAATGCTCCTGTGTTGGGTGCATATATATTTATAATTGTTATATCTTCTTCTTGGATTGATTCTTTGATCATTACGTAGTGACCGTCTTTGTCTCTTTTCAGAGCCTGTGTTTTAAAGTCTATTTTATCTGATATGAGTATTGCTACTCCTGCTTTCTTTTGGTCCCTATTTGCATGGAAAATCTTTTTCCAGCCCTTCACTTTCAGTCTGTATGTGTCCCCTGTTTTGAGGTAGGTCTCCTTTAGACAACATATGTAGGGGTCTTGTTTTTGTATCCATTCAGCCAGTCTTTGCCTTTTGGTTGGGGCATTCAACCCATTTACATTTAAGGTAATTACTGATAAGTATAATCCCGTTGTCATTTACTTTATTGTTTTGGGTTCGAATTTATACACTGTTTTTGTGTTTCCTGTCTAGAGAATATCCTTTAGTATTTGTTGGAGAGCTGGTTTGGTGGTGCTGAATTCTCTCAGCTTTGCTTGTCTGTAAAGCTTTTGATTTCTCCTTCATACTTGAATGAGATCCTTGCTGGGTACAATAATCTGGGCTGTAGGTTATTTTCTTTCATCATTTTAAGTATGTCTTGCCATTCCCTCCTGGCTTGAAGAGTTTCTATTGAAAGATCAGCTGTTATCCTCATGGGAATTCCCTTGTGTGTTATTTGTTGTTTTTCCCTTGCTGCTTTTAATATTTGTTCTTTGTGTTTGGTCTTTGTTAATTTGATTAATATGTGTCTTGGGATGTTTCGCCTTGGGTTTATCTGGTTTGGGACTCTCTGGGTTTCTTGGACTTGGGTGATTATTTCCTTCCCCATTTTAGGGAAGTTTTCAACTATTATCTCCTCAAGGATTTTCTCATGGTCTTTCTTTTTGTCTTCTTCTTCTGGAACCCCTATGATTCGAATGTTGTAGCATTTAATATTGTCCTGGAGGTCTCTGAGATTGTCCTCATTTCTTTTAATTCGTTTTTCTTTTATCCTCTCTGATTCATTTATTTCTACCATTCTATCTTCTAATTCACTAATCCTATCTTCTGCCTCTGTTATTCTACTATTTGTTGCCTCCAGAGTGTTTTTAATTTCATTTATTGCATTATTCATTATATATTGACTCTTTTTTATTTCTTCTAGGTCCTTGTTAAACCTTTCTTGCATCTTCTCAGTCCTTGTCTCCAGGCTATTTATCTGTGATTCCATTTTGATTTCAAGATTTTGGATCAATTTCACTATCATTATTCGGAATTCTTTATCAGGTAGATTCCCTATCTCTTCCTCTTTTGTTTGGTTTGTTGGGCATTTATCCTGTTCCTTTACCTGCTGGGTATTCCTCTGTCTCTTTATCTTGTTTAAATTGCTGAGTTTGGGGTGTCCTTTCTGTATTCTGGCAGTTTGTGGAGTTCTCTTTATTGTGGCTTTTCCTCGCTGTGTGTGGGTTTGTACAGGTGGCTTGTCAAGGTTTCCTGGTTAGGGAAGCTTGTGTCGGTGTTCTGGTGGGTGGAGCTGTATTTCTTCTCTCTCCTTTCGAAGAGTTGGGTTGCTTTTCTGGGTGCCTGATGTCCTCTGCCGGCATTCAGAAGTTGTTTTGTGGAATTTACTCGACGTTTAAATGCTCTTTTGATGAATTTGTGGGGGAGAAAATGTTCTCCCTGTCCTACTCCTCCGCCATCTTGGCTCCTCCCCCTCTGTTTTCTTTTTTATGTGAAGAGGAAAGCATCAAGTTCCCAGCGTAAAGACAACTTCCTTGCCTACTTAGTCATGGATTCATTCTTTTCTGGTATCT
This sequence comes from Bos mutus, assembly GCF_027580195.1. NCBI lineage: Eukaryota > Metazoa > Chordata > Mammalia > Artiodactyla > Bovidae > Bos > Bos mutus. Next base: position 116,973 of record NW_027219769.1, on the reverse strand, counting down.
TTGTCGTCAAGTCTCTATGCATGCTTTTATGTGGCTTTGTCTTGGTATTTTGTCTTTCCAACTGAAATTCACCATCTTTATTTCTCATTCAATTTCTTCCATTATGATTTCATATTTTGTTTTTTAATTTTTATTTCTTTAATTTTTTAATGTTTCAACTGGCATAAACGGTCCCTTCATGCCATGTAAATTTATTAACCATACATTACTAAAGTACTGGTATTCTCAGAGACTATTTTGAAAGCTTTTCCCACATGTGCCCAGGTCATTTAATTTCAATTTCCATATGCTGTGTCTAGAGCATCAATTCCTTACTTTCATGTGATTTAATTAAGATGAACTTTATTTAGCCATGAATTGAAATAGAAATCTACATTTTAAGAAGTTATAGTTTACTCAGTTGCTGAAAACTTTGTGAAAGAAGCACTCAGGAAACTAACATGATATTTTTTTATTAGTAGTGGTTCAGACTCCTTTAATTCAGTGAGTGTGACTATTTGTACAATAAGCATTGACTCTATATTTAGTACCACTCAAGGAACTTATGAGGGCTAACCTCTACGAAATAGAAATTTAACAATTTGAATCAAGGTAATTTTATAAGATAATAATTGGCCGAAATAATGATTTTCTTCCAATAGAGAAAGTTCATTCATTTTTCTCCTTTTCATTTTTTAAAGAAATTATTTGCAAAAAAAAAAAAAAATTGCATAAAAGCACGATGTCAGAAACATTTTTTAAAAGTTACCATATTACTACTGTTCCTAACATTTTTCCTAAGTAAATTCATTCAGTTTTTTCTTTTGTAATCCTAACCAATATTCTCCTGAAAAGGGTAGCTTTCAGCTGCAGTTTGTATATGTGTGTGTGCTTGCATGTGTGTGTGTGTTCTGTGGGTTGGCCTGCATCCTGGTACATTTAACATTGCATGTGAATTTTCATCAAATCTGTATGTTCTTTCTTTTCTGTTCTCTAAAACTTATTTGGATCTTTTCACTTAATTTTTCTGACCAGCTTTTGAAAAAATTTGGTAAATTTCTCTGACAACTTTTACACTCCGATAAGACTCTACATGACTGCTTCCTCAGAGTTTTTCACATTGCCTTTCCTTTTATCTATACACCATCTTTTGGTATGCCCTACCCTCAATGTCTGCTATTTTCTCTTTTTTTGTTTCATAAACATCATCCATATTAAGTGTCTCAATTACTGCTTTTCTACCCTCTGTCCTCATTCTTTTCCATCCCTTTATTTTTTCAGAACACAGGTTCCTGACCTATAACACTGCCTTTTTTTATTCTGTAGAGTCTCGCCAGTTTCCATGTGAATGTTGTGACACAAAAGGGAAGAGACTGATGGGTACATGATTACACTTTGCATATATTTTCTGAAAACTGTCCATTGTTAGTGCATGTGCCATATATTCAAAGTTCAAAGGCCATTACTATACAGTTGCTATCTGCCCAAAACTTAGGAGATGAGAACTAAGACTTCATTCTTTCTCAGTGAAGCTTCTTGGTCTGTGGTCCTTTTAAGGACCATGTAAACTCAGATATCCTTCATGGTTCCAGTGTGGTATTCAGGCTCCCTCTTCCACTGCCTTTGATCATATCACCCAGGTGCCCTAAATAACAAACATTTAATGGTATTCACTGGGTTTATTTTCTTTCACACTATAGTAATTATTCCATTTTTTTCTTGTATTTTTATTCTGACATAATTATTAATTTAGTAAACTGCCCTTATTTTTAGATTTTGGTAGAAGAACTTTTAATTTAAGGAAATATACAACAGATTTCCCAATACTGAAATTTTATGTGAATGACATGAGAAACTATACTCATATGATACTCCTAAAGGATTTTTTCATAATACAGTGATATAAACATCCAAAGTTTAGCATTCTTGATTTTCTAATGATGGTTTTTCAGTCGTATTGTGTTTACAGGTTTAATGAACTTAGAAACATACCTCTTCCATATACCGAAGAGCCTTAATAAGTCTACAGTTACAGATAGTATTTTATTTTTTTAATTTTATTTTATTTTTAGCAGGCATGTATTTTTATTTTATTTTTAAACTTTACATAATTGTATTAGTTTTGCCAAATATCAAAATGAATCCGCCACAGGCATTGAATCCAACACAGGTATACATGTGTTCCCCATTCTGAACCCTCCTCCCTCCTCCCTCCCCATACCATCCCTCTGGGTCATCCCAGTGCACCAGCCCCAAGCATCCAGTATTGTGCATCGAACCTGGACTGGCGACTCATTTCGTACATGATATTATACATATTTCAATGCCATTCTCCCAAATCTTCCCATCCTCTCCCTTTCCCACAGAGTCCATAAGACTGTTCTATACATCACTGTCTCTTTTGCTGTCTCGTATACAGGGTTATTGTTACCATCTTTCTAAATTCCATATATATGCATTAGTATACTGTATTGGTGTTTTTCTTTCTGGCTTACTTCACTCTTTATAATAGGCTCCAGTTTCATCCACCTCGTTAGAACTGATTCAAATGTATTCTTTTTAATGGCTGAGTAATACTCCATTGTGTATATGTACCACTGCTTTCTTATCTATTCATCTGCTGATGGACATCTAGGTTGCTTCCATGTCCTGGCTATTATAAACTGCTGTGATGAACATTGGGGTACACGTGTCTCTTTCCCTTCTGGTTTCCTCAGTGTGTATGCCCAGAAGTGGGGTTGCTGAGTCATAAGGCAATTCTATTTCCAGTTTTTTAAGGAATCTGCACACTGTTCTCCATAGTGGCCGTACTAGTTTGCATTCCCACCAACAGTGTAAGAGGGTTCCCTTTTCTCCACACCCTCTCCAGCATTTATTATTTGTAGACTTTTGGATCGCAGTATTTTAGACTGACTGGTACTTATACTGAAGGCTTCTTTGCGTGTGTGGGTGCGTACATGCTTGGTCACTTCAGTTGTTTCTGATTCTTTGTGATCCTATGACCCATATCCCTCCAGACTCCTCTATCCATGGGCTTCTCTAGGCAAGAACACTGGAGTGGATTGTCATGCCCTCATCCGGGGGATCATCTCAACCCAGGGATTGAACCCATGTTGCTTATGTCTCCTGCATTTGCAGGTGAGTACTTTACATTCAGGGCCACTTGAGAAGCCCATAGGCTTCTTTGTGCTCAGTTGCTTAGTCGGGTCCAACTCTTTGCAACACCATGGACTGAGGCCCGCCAGGAATTTTCTTTCAGTTCAGTTCAGTCACTCAGTCGTGTCTGACTCTTTGTGACTCCATGAACCGCAGCACGCCAGGCCTCCCTGTCCATCACCAACTCCCAGAGTTCACCCAAACCCATGTCCATTGAGTCAGTGATGCCATCCAACCATCTCATCCTCTGTCATCTCCTTCTCCTCCTGCCCTTAATCCTTCCCAGCCTCAGGGTCTTTTCAAACCAGTCAGCTCTTCACATCAGGTGATCAAAGTACTAGAGCTTCAGCTTCAAAATCACTCCCACCAATGAACACCCAGGACTGATCTCCTTTAGGATGGACTGGTTGGGTCTCCTTGCTGTCCAAGGGACTCTCAAGAGTCTTCTCCAACACCATAGTTCAAAAGCATCAATTCTTCGGAACTCAGTTTTCTTTATAGTCCAACTCTCACATCCATACATGACCACTGGAAAAACCATAGTCTTGACTAGACGGACCTTTGTTGACAAAGTAATGTCTCTGCTTTTGAATATGCTATCTAGGTTGGTTATAACTGTCCTTCCAAGGAGTAAGTGTCTTTTAATTTCATGGCTGCAGTCACCATCTGCAGTGATTTTGGAGCCCCAGAAAATAAAGTCTGACACTGTTTCACTGTTTCCCCATCTATTTCCCATGAAGTGATGGGACTGGATGCCATGATCTTAGTTTTCTGAATGTTGAACTTTAAGCCAACTTTTTCACTCTCCACTTTCACTTTCATCAAGAGGCTTTCTAGTTCCTCTTCACTTTCTGCCATAAGGGTGGTGTCGTCTGCATATCTGAGGTTATTGACATTTTTCCCGGCAATCTGGATTCCAGCTTGTGCTTCTTCCAGCCCAGCGTTTCTCATGATGTACTCTGCATAGAAGTTAAATAAGCAGGGTGACAATATACAGCCTTGACGCACTCCTTTTCCTATTTGGAACCAATCTGTTTTTCCATGTCCAGTTCTAACTGTTGATTCTTGACCTGCATGCAGGTTTCTCAAGAGGAATTTTCTTTATGACTTGCTAAATATGTGACTCATGTATGTATGTTTTTTTCCACTCCACTATGACAAAAAAAGAAGGTCTACTAAAAGATGAATGATTGATAGTTTGCCCTAATAGTCCTATTCTACTTCCTCTGGTTGAGTCATTATCTGTCTTTGCTACATTTGCTCCAGGTGTTGGAGGTGGGGGTGGTGGGATGTAATACAGCATTGCCCCTGACTGTAGGTTGTCCTGTGGAGCATCACCTTTCCACCGTCTAAAATATTGGTCAATTGACCTACAGAGTAAACTACAGACTATAACTTAAAAACTTAGGTTTCAAATTTCTGCCCTCCTTTTTTGACATTGGGGCTGCATTTTGATGAAATATTTTTCCCTCTTTTTTTTTTTTTCACATAAGTTTAAACAGAAAAGACACAAGTCAAAACATTTGTTTGCATGTTCTTAGCTGTTGTTTCATCTGCTGCTTGCACCTTAAAAAAAAGTTCTGTCATTTTCTGTTACCTTTCATCTTTTCCCACTCTTTCTTTCTTTTACTTTACCATATGCTTCTCCTATAAAAATTGGCTTCTTTTGAATTGTTTTTCTCTTCCTTTTTGTTTCAGATAAGATTAAACAAGAAAAAGGCAAGTCAAAATTTTTTCACCTCTTCTTGGTTGTTGTTTCATCTGTAACTTGTATCTTAAAAAAAAAACCAGTTCTGTCATTTTTTATTATCTGAATTATATCTTTTCCCATTCTTTCCTTTGTACTCCATACCAATCTTCCCCTAAGATACTGGCGTCTTTTAATTTCTTCTCTCTTCTTTTTTTTCTCTCAGATACGATTGCCCAGGAAAAAGGTAAGTCAAAAATATTTTCACATATGCTTAATTGTTGTTTCAGCTGTTCCTTGCACCTTAAAAAAATGTTGTCATTTTATGTTACCTAAATTCCATCTTTTCCCGTTCTTTCCTTTTATACTCCACACCATGCTTCCCCTATAAAGACTGGCTTCTTTTGAATTGTTTTTCACTTCTTTTTTTCCCTCAATAAGATTGCACAGGAAAAAAAAAGTCAAAATTGCTTTTGCATCTTCTTAGTTGTTTCATCTGTAACTTGCTCCTTTGTATTCAACTATCAATGATCATCTTCCTCAACCTCCACATTCATATTATTGCATGATTTCATCTTACTCTCTTAGTTTTCCAACTGATGTCTGCCATCTTCATGTGTTGCTCAGTTTCCCCCATTTCTACCTCTTTCATTTGTCTTGTCCAAGAAATCAATGCTCACAGTTCCATTTGTTCAGATAAATTTTATTACTAATATATCTAATAAGTTTGGCAGTTTTAAAGTTTCTGATGCATAATGTATTCTTCAAGAGAAACTTTGGTCATTTTATTTAGACCTCTCACTACTGGCATTAATACTACAATTCTCTTGAAGTTAAGGTAGCCAGTACCTTCAAAACCTAGCAAGTTAAATACTAAAAGTCTCAGTAATATCAAAAGGTATTAAGAACACTTTTAAAAGGTAGTCATCAAATATAACATTCCTAAGATATTTCTCATTCAGTAAATTCTCTTCTTCTAGTTCTCTTTTCACTGCTATAGACTATTCTCTGGATAAATGTGAGCTTTCAGCCCATGTCTGTATGTTTGTGTGTGTACATTTGCAAACTATGTTTTTGTGTTTATCTGCATCCTGATTTGTTTCGTGTTAAAATATATTTTTTTCTAGAACACTAGATTTTCTTTGTGTTTCCCTCACAATATATTTACATTGATCCTTCCATTTTCTTTTTCAGACATATCGCAGGACAATTTAGGTAAATTTTCAGACACCTTTTTGCTCCCAAATGCCTTATGAAAACCCTCCTTTTTTAGTGTCTCTTTAATTTCTCTACCTTTTTTTTTTTTTTTTAATTTCTCTACCTTTTTATCTGTATGTTGTCTATGGGCTTGACCTTCTCCTGGGTGTCTACACTTTCTTTTCAATTGTTATTATGCCCTCCTCCTTATTAAGTTCTGTCATTTTCTGTTTCCTGCATTTCATTCTTTCTTTTTTTTATTCCCTCTACTCTCCCCTTATAAATGTTGGTTTCTTTTGTCTCCAGAGGCTTCCCATAGTTTTGCTAAAAAGTGGTGAGATAGAGGGCATTTGACTAGTAACTATCGGGCTTACACCTAATGTATTTCTAGAGATACCAAATCTTTGGACCACTGACACAAATTTCAACTACTAGGGCCAATGTTTATGCAACTGATGTTTTCCCAAACCTTGTTAGATTACTTGTTCAGTAATTTTCAATATAGTATTTTTGTCCTGTGAAATATGAGTCAATTCTGATGTCATTCTTTGGTCAAATGTAAGCTTGAACCCAAGTCTTCCACTGCCATTGATCATAGCACCAAGCATTCACAAGTATACAAATACTTTACATGATGTTTCCTGGCTTTTTCTTTTTTCCCCTACAAACCACCGTAATCATTCTATTTTCATATTTTGATTTGCATAGTAGTCAACTCTTAAATGGTGAGGGCAATGGCACCCCACTCCAGTACTCTTGCCTGGAAAATCCCATGGACGGAGGAGCCTGGAAGGCTGCAGTCCATGGGGTCGCTGAGGGTCGGACATGACTGAGCGACTTCATTTTCACTTTTCACTTTCATGCATTGGAGAAGGAAATGGCAACCCACTCCATGTTCTTGCCTGGAGAATCCCAGGGACGGCAGAGCCTGGTGCATTGCCGTCTATGGGGTCGCACAGAGTCCGACACGACTGAAGTGACTTAGCAGCAGAAACTCTTAAATGCAATTTTTGGTGTGTTTAGAAACACTTTTGGTCTTCAGAAATGTTCTCTGATAAGATGTTCTTGATAGCTTACCGTGAACAATGTCAGATTCATGATCTCTGAAGAAAAAGGTTTAGCTTCAGGACCAGGGACTAGACTTGATCACTCAAGAGCTTTTGTGTGGTAGAGTTTTATTAAAGTAAGAAAAGGGGCAGAGAAAGCTTCTGACATAGACATCAGAAGGGGGACGAAGAGTGCCCCCCTCACTAGTGTTAGCAAGGGAGTTGTATACTTTTAAATTATTACAATAAATCAAAGGGATATCTCAAGTTTGTGAAAATTTTATCAGACCCACTCCCACAAGTTACATTTTAGGATAACAGGATGATTAGAATTTAACAATAAAAAGATCCTACCAGACTCACTCCCGTAATTTACATTCTAAAATATCAAGATTAGTCAGAAGGTTTTGAGGAAGGAGAAACTGTCCTCAAGCAGGATACACTGTTGTTGTATAATCCCTAGTACAGAGTTTAAACTGAGTTGTGTAATCATCAATTCTGGGTTTAAAGAAAAAAAATAAAAGACCATTTTATGTGACTAAGACTAAGGAATATAGAGAAAAAGAAAAAGAAAAAGGTGTGTCCTTTCCTTCTCCTTGAGAACCCCAGACCCCACTCCCCTCCTCAGCGAACCCCAGACTTCTTATTAACCTGCCTAGGAATTGACTCTCTCATCCTCTGATAATCTGCATTCTGAAATTTTAATGTAAACAGAAAGAGAAAGGAATATCCTAGGATTTTTCCAAAAGTTTACCATCCTCCATTGTAATGGTATTTCTCAATCACTTTTCTGTTTTCAGATTGGATGAAATTGGGGACTATATCTCTTTACTGTGTGTGGCGGGCTTCATATGACTATGGCTACAGACACAGTTCTAGTTATGTGGATGCTTTGCCTGCATGCATCTCATCACTTTCTGAGTAACTTCTGTTGTGTATGCAAGGTGTTTGCAGTGTACTTTGAAAAAGGTAGAAGTTCCAAGGAAATAGCAATGATTGCCATAGATGGCAGCCCATCAGGCTCCCCTGTCCCTGGGATTCTCTAGGCAAGAACACTGGAGTGGGTTGCCATTTCCTTCTCTAGGTTCATTTTAATAGAACACAGGTTTCCCTTGAATGGGCTTCCCTGAAAGCTCAATTGATAAAGAATTTGCCTGCAATGCAGGAGATCTGGATTTGATTCCAAGATAGGGAAGATCCACTGGAGAAGGGATAGGCTACCCACTCCAGTATTTTTGGGTTTCCCTTGTGGCTCAGCTGGTAAAGAATCTGCTTGCCATGCTGGAGACCTAGATTCTATCCCTGGATTGGGAAGATCCCCTGGAGAAGGGAAAGGATATCCACTCCAGTATTCTGGCCTGGAGAATTCCATGGACTGCAAAGAGTCAGGCACAACTGAGCGACTTTCACTTCACTTTCACTTTCCCATGAATATAATCTAACTTCGCAATGACAGTAGAGATTGAACATCAAAGAAATCGTGACTGGGAAAATTTTAAATAGGTTAAATATGCATGTGTTGTTAACAATGCATATTTGCATGGCTAAGGTAGAAGAATGTTAAGGAAATAATTCCTTATTCCTGAAGCAGAGATAAAGGTAAGTTATCAATCGATAATAAAATGTATTTTGTTCTGTTCCTAGTCACTGTTTAATCTGCTTCTTAGACCGGCATAATTGCCTCTCAATGATCAGCTTCCTCCACCCCAATATCCCTTCACTTTTCCATAATTTCTTCTCACTGTCACATCTAACTGATGTGTACAATCCTCATTTTCTCTTCAGTTTCCCCCAGCTTACTCATTTGATTTGTCGTGTCTTTGCAATACAAGGAGACAGATCCTTACTGTCCAGTAAATTTTATTAACAATATACTTGTGGAGTTTTGGTATTTTTTTAAGTTTCTGATGTATCAGCTTTCTTCAAGTCCAGCTTGGTTCTTTTGACTTGGAAACCCCTTCCCTGTTGCGTAATACTTTATTGTCCTTCCTTTCATGTAATGGAGCTAAGATAGGCTTCATTCTGGCCTGTGTTTAAGGAAAATTTTGCCTACCAAATTTTAATACATTTGAATTTTCTTCATATTTATTTTCAATAATATTTACATAGCTCTTTTTATTTTGCAGAGGAACTTCTGAACGCAGCTGGTAAATTCTGATATTCTTTTATACCTATAAAACTTTTTGATCAACAACCTTTTTATGGATTAACACCTATTGGCTCAAACTTCTTCAGAATGTCTCCTATTTTAACCTGAATTTTTGCTCATGGATTTGTTCTGCATTTCTTTCTTCATTATCTTTTCACAGCCTGGTCCAGTTTGGACTTTAGGTCATGCTTCCAATGTCTTTGACTATTTACTAGTCTTCTCTCATTGTATAAGTATTAGACATACCTTCTCCCAGGTTTATTTTGCTTCTTGCTGTAGTAACTTTTCCTGGCTTTTCCTCAGATAAGTTTGTCAGAGTTATCAAAAAGTTTTAAAACACTTGGTCAAATAGGGTCATAGGACACTGTGCATCAATGTTTATTCATTTAACCCAAGTGATAGTAAAATATTTCAAGGCAAATACAGAACATTTAGAAGGCAAAGAAATTCACAATCTGCTATCAGGTGTAGCTCAACATTCCCAAAATCTTTGTTCTCTTAACAGAAAGAAAATTCCAGTTCTGCCTAATTCAACATCAAGAACATAATTTATTTGCCTAATAAAGTCCAATTCCACTTCCACCTTACCATGTGCAAAATTATTTTCTCAGGAATCCTTTTTCACAAGCTTTTCACAATTTTCTGTATCTATATTAGGTAACCCCTTCTTTCCCCACTTAGAAATAACCAGCTGTAAGACAAAATCATGTTTTTCCCCTTAACAAAATGTATCTCCATTCCTCATACCATCTTTTGCTGAAAATATACCTTCTACTTTTCTTACATACTGAAATGTTTCATTTGACATCCAAGTAAATTTAATTGCATATATTATAATTTTAACTCTTAAATACCTTAATCTCTAGTGAAAACAAGTAAGCAATTATGAACGGTTCATCATACAGGAATTTCTTGATTCTCAAGCTTAACATTCCATAACCTCTATAAACATACATCTTCTCATAGCACCATTTCTTTCCTCAGTGTGGTAAAAAACACATGTCTAATAAACTCAATTATCTTTAGGTTTCCTCTCATAAGAAGACAAAGTAGATAAGCATAAAAATGTTTAGCAATGTTCCATTATTTTGTTGTATTTGAATAATCTATGTATTCAGTGATTTCCCATCATTTAATTTAATTTATCAAAACTAAAGTTTTATCTGGAAAAACTATTTTAAACATACCCACAATAGATTATTCTTAGATTTCACCTGAAAATTCTAATCTCATTTACTTTTATTTTATATGTTATGAAAATATCATCACACCAAGGTATTTTTCTTGCTGAAAAACTCTGCAACAGAAATACCATGAACTTAACGGCTTTCAATAAACCTAGTTACAAAAATATATCATACTCAATACTGATGACTCCAAAATCATGTCCACATCATTAAAAGCCTAAAGTAACTTTAATACCAGATATTAAATTAATACTAATCACATGAATCCAAAATTATCTGGGCGGTTTCCTTTATATTTAGAAACATTTAATTTGTAAGCACCTACTTTTAAGTCAATTAAACAGCTCTTTTATAATTTAAATTTGATAATACTATCTGAAGGTAGACACATACCACATATATAATCCACACAGACATACAAACTGACATAACCATAGGTCTGATTTCCTAGAGGAAATCATAGATCTGATTTCCTGAAGGAAGTCAGTTCTGAATATTCATTGGGAGGACTGATGCTGAAGCTGAAACTCCAGTACTTTGGCCAGGAACTGACTCATTTGAAAAGACCCTGATGAAGGGAAAGATTGAAGGTGAGAGGAGAAGGGGACGACAGAGGATGAGATGGTTAGATGGCATCACGGACTTGATGAACATGAATTTGAGTAGGCTCCCTGAGTTGGTGATGGACAGGGGAAGCCTGGCATTTGGCAGTCCATGGGGTCGCAAAGAGTTGGACACAACTGAGCGACTGAACTGAACTGAACCATAGATCTCATAGCTTCACTTTAAAACTTAGTCATGAATCAAGTATTCCAATATAGACTTTCTAGTTTATAAATAAGAGTTGGAATAAATCAAACTTATTTGTTTGAGTGATTAAGGCTTTATATTTTGTGGAAAAGACATTTAAGATTTGTATTTGTTCCTGATAAATCCCTAAGGAAGTTGTGAAGTAGATTTTAGGTGAGGAAGCCTTTCCAGCAATTTGAACTTAAAAGACCTCCTGAGTCCCCTGTCACTCCTACCACTGTCTAACTTTGGTTCAGGTTCTACCTTTTTGAGCTAATTAGGCTCAGTCTAAGGCCATTTACCTTTCTGATTCTTTTTTTTTTCTTTTTTTAATTTTATTTTATTTTTAAACTTTACATAATTGTATTAGTTTTGCCAAATATCAAAATGAATCTGCCACGGGTATACATGTGTTCCCCATCCTGAACCCTCCTCCCTCCTCCCTCCCCATACCATCCTCTGGGTCGTCCCAGTGCTCTAGCCCCAAGCATCCAGTATCCTGTAAAATATCATGTATGAAACGAGATGCCAGTCCAGGTTCAATGCACGATACCTTTCTGATTCTTATGGATTTGCAAGAAAAAGACAATTGCTTCAAGCTTTCCTGGTGAGTCAGTGAGTAAAGACTCTGTCTGCAATGCAAGAGACCAAGGTTTGATCCCGGGGTCCAGAAAATCCCCTGGAGAAGGAAATGACAACTCACCCCAGTATTCTTGCCTGGGAAATCCCATGGACAGAGGAACCGGGTGGCCTATAGTTCATGGGGTCACATAGGATCAAACATGAATTAGCAACTAAGTTCAGTTCAGTCACTCAGTCGTGTCTGACTCTTTGTGACCCCATGAACAGCAGCACGCCAGGCTTCCCTGTCCATCACCTACTCCTGGAGTGTACTCAAACTCATGAAACCCAACCCCAAATAACTGTTCTGCCATCTGTTGTTGTTCAGTCACTAAGTCAGTGTCCGACTGTTTTACCACCCCATAGACAGTAGCCAGCCAGGCTCCTCTGTCCATGGGATTTTCCAGGCAATAATACTGACTGGGTTACCATTTCCTCCTCCAGGATCATTACAACCCAGGAGTCAGTCGAACCCATGTATCCTGCATTTGCTGGTGGGTTCTTTACTACTGAGCCACTGCTGCTGCTGCTGAGTCGCTTCAGTCAGGTCCGACTTTGCGACCCCAGAGACAGCAGCCCACCAGGCTCCCCCTTCCCTGGGATTCTCCAGGCAAGAACCCTGGAGTGGGTTGCCATTTCCTTCTCCAATGCATGAAAGTGAAAAGTGAAAGTGAAGTCGCCCAGTCGTGCCCAACTCCTAGCGACCCCATGGACTGCAGCCTACTAGGCTTCTCCGTCCATGGGATTTGCCAGGCAAGAGTACTGGAGCGGGTTGCCATTGCCTTCTCCAGCCGAGCCACTAGGGAAGCTCAATAGGGAAGCTCAATCTGCCACCTAAATGGTGTTAAAACATTTATTTGTCTAACAATATTTTCTTTAATTTGATATTTTATATCATTGATAAGATTTCCAACTAAACTGAAAATCAAGCCTATCTTTTATAACTGTAGGGTTCAATGTATCATCCCTCAAAAATTTGCATAAGGCATTAGACAAAGACCCTGTTTCTGGGTCTTTCCCAGTTACCTTGGTGTGATGATATTTTTATAAAGTATAAAATAAAAGTAAATTAGAATGGAATTTTCAGGTGAAATCTAAGAATAATTCTGTTTTGGGTATGTCTAAAATAGTTTTTTCAGATAAAACTTTAGCTTTGATAAATTAAATGCTGGGAAATCACAAATCAAACCTACAGCAAATAATCCCTATTACTGTTTTTATTAGCCTTAAATGTTAGCTCTCAGTTTTTATTTCACATTGTATAAGCACAGGTAACCCTACTGGTTTCCTTTAGTATATTTAATTAATATTGCCTGAGGGACAGATTTATATGCCTTGTCTTATAATACCAGTCAGGGGAAGCACTCAAGAGTGAGGTATAATGTCTATCCCACAATATAATCAGACATAAGAGATGTAACATTCTTAAAATATAGAAACTTACTTAAATACATCAATTTTTATAAACTTTGATCTCAATTATATCAATTTTCATATCTTTGACTTTAATTTTCATTAAGATTCCATTAGCAAGCCTTGATCTTCAATGAGTACCAGAAGCTTTTCTTTATAGCCACCAGCCATATTATCAATTTTTGTATAAATTCACTGGTATCCTCAGTGAGACACTGAACCAAGGGATGAAGACTTTTTTGTCAATCTTTCAATTTGATTAATTGTCCTGACTGTTGCCCCAAGTAATTAACAGCTTATCAGATACCTCTGTAATTATTCTTCCATGATAAATAAAGTGGACTTATTTGGGGCCTTTTAATGTTGAAGACCAACAAGGAATTCCTTTGGCTTATCAAACCTCAGGTAGTATGGTACAAATTTTGCTTTAATCCTGTTAATGTCCATTTTAAAAATTCTGTTTCTTTATAACCATGGAAAGATTTTTCTTTTGGGGATGAGTCCTTTTGAAATTTCCACCTATTGAGAAAGAAATTTTAGGCTTTCCTTCAGCTTCTTTTTATTCCCATATTAATCAATTTAATTAGCAATTGATATAATATTTTATTAACATTTATAAGACTACTTGATTGGGAAGCTGTGACCACAAATAAGGCTTCACAATTTTTTTGTTTGTTAAACTAAAGAGAGTTTTCAGGTTATCCATTTCATATATATATTATTAGCCACTTTGTAATTTGTTTTTCTCATAAACAAAATTGCTGTTTATAATGAGACCTTTCTAAAAATTTACCAATTTAAAATTTCTCCAATTTAAAGGATCCATTGTCTGACTATTGATGAGTAATATCTTAATAGCAACTTAAACCAAAAGGACACAAAAGGTGTCCCCACAAGAGAGGGCAAAGGATGTAGTCTTTACAAGATCTAAAATGTTTACTCCCAAAAATAGTCTAAGAAATTAAAGGGCCTTCACAGTACACTGTGAAGGCAGATGCACTGAAAGTTAAGATGACAAAAGCCTTATGGGTTGGAGCAACTTATAACAAATTCCCTGCAAGTTGGTATGCAGTTAGTTGCTCAGTCATATCTGACTCTTTGCAACCCCATGGACTGTAGCTGGCCAGGTTCCTCTGTCCATGGATTTCTCCAGGCAAGAATACTGGGGTGGATAGCCATTCCCTTCTCCAGGATATCCTCCTGATTCAAGGATCGAGCCAGGTCTCCTACCTTGCAGGCAGATTCTTTACCGAGAGTTGGCATAGCCAGACAAAAAGATAGCTCAGAATCCCAGTCTATTTGACTGGCTGCCAAATGTATACCATTATGTACCTTCTGCATAGCAGAGGCCAAGCTCTCAAAACACAGAAAAATGAAATTTGGGAAGAGCAAGTAGAACATCTGCCTCTCAAAGACAGAGGACAAAAATGCAAGGTCCCCCATAGAAGAGGTTTTTTTTTTTTCCTTTAAAGTCAGATTTCTGAAAAGATGTTCATCAAGCCAGCTCTATTAAGCTAGCTTGCAAAAACATAATTTTGGTATGCCAAAGTGAGCCTCAATTTGGCCATTTTTGGGGTGAGATGTCCTTTAATTCACAACAAACAAGTATTTGTAAGTATTAATTCTATACTTACACAATAAAATCTTCCCAGTGTGTCTCAGCTGAGGATAACCCTTTAAGTGTCTTTCAACTGAGCAAAGTTTCTCAGTGTCTTTTTCTCAGGCATCTCTTCTTGAAACTAAATTTCTAAGAAAGTTTCTACTCCATAGATTTATCACCACTGACTAAAACTCAGGTTCATCAGTAAATAATGGGAGATTCAAGGTCTACCCAGAATCATCTGGACCCTCTGAAGAGGCAGATGGACACAAAGGAACTTCTGTTAGTGCCAAAGCTAGAGATCCTCATGGAGATCAGGTGAAGAATAAAAGTCTGGTTTTGGCCCCTTTTTGGTCACCAAATCAAAATTGTTGACTGAAAAACAAATACACAAGCTAAAAGATTTAAGTTATGTTTTATTTGGGGACCTTACTCAGGACTATAACCTAGGATACAGCCTCTCAGAGATTTCTGAGGAACTCTTACAGAGAGGTAAGGAAGGATTCAAATTAGGAGTTTTTACTGAAAAAACAAAAGCAAAACAGTAGTGGAACACATCAAGATTATCTCTAATAATAATTAAAAAAAAACAAAACAGGCATCTCAAGTTAATCCTTTTTATATATAGTAAGATACAAGAGTCAGGGTTTATTGAAATTATTCCTTTGATAAGCATCCTAACTACTGGGGCCAGTATCCTGTTTTTCTCCATCCTGAATACCCACAGGGTGCACCATCAGGTTCTGATGGCTTCATGGTTGGCAACATTCATTGTTTACCAAAGTGTCAGGCAACATTTTTTGTCTGCAAGAACAAATTTTCACCATTTTTCCAAGATAAAAATATTAGCTTCCTTGGTATTTTTCAGGACTTTTTTTTTTTCCCCCTAATTACATTCATTTTATCTATTTATGGTGCAGTGAAAATTTTATTTTCACTTTCATTTTCTGGTTTTCCTTGAAATTTACATGAGTTTTTCCATTATATTTTTCAGAACAACTCCAGAAGGCAATTGGTAAGTTTTATTACTTTTTTCAAAAGATGTATTTCCTAGATATATTTTTTCCTCTTATTTCTTGACATTCACCTCTTACATAATCCTATCTTTCCTTTGCCTTCTTGTGAATTTCAAATTACCTTATCCATTTTCTTTTTGGCATCCTGAACTTCTAATAAAGTTCCCATATTAAGTCTCTTAATTTTTTCCTCTGCCTTTTATTTCCCTTTTCTTTTATCTTCCTAGTGATTACCATAACTTCGTTTTAAGGTTGATTAAAAAAAAAAAAGATGGGTGAGATGAAAGGGATTAGGCTAAGAAGAGTGTGATTATTTTCATTCAACAGAAAGCTTCCCTTAACTTTGATTTTTTCTCATGTGCTCTGAGATGGAGTCCCAATTTTTTATATATTATACTCTTTCAATTTAAGAACAGAGTCCAGACTCCAAAGTTGCTTAATAAGATAAGTTCCTCCTTTGTTGACCTTTTAAACATTTTGCATATACTAATGTCAAGTGTAATCTTGATACACTTTGCTTGGCCATAGTCTCCAGTTATCTTAGGCATATAATTATTTTTTATATGACTTAGCATCGTTGTTTCTTTCCAGCCAAAATCGTTACCCTTCATTCATTTTTATTTTAACCACTTATTAGTTGATTCAACAAATTTCTCTTCCTTCAGGGCCTTGAGCATATTTCAGTCACTTGGATAAAGTTCATTGATAATATATCTCTAAATTCTATGGCTAATTTCTAAGATTATTCTATACTATTTTAGTATCTTACTATAAGAATTATTAAATCTTCATGTCATTTCATATCAGATTATATTCTTCATATTATAGTGGAGTTTCCAGATGAAATGAACTTTAGACATTTCTTTCATTGCTTTTGAAATTATTTAGCAAGTTTCAGATACAAATATTGACAGATGTATGGCATTACTGGCATCTTCTTTATGATGTTAAGAAAATCTGTTTATATATACATGCATGATTGTGTCTTTTCTTTCAGAGAAGAAGGAGGCTCAATTCAAGTCTGGTGAGTAATGACCATCTCTCAGAAATCTTTACTGTTCTGTTTTTCTTAGATTATTATTATTATTTTTCTTAGACCCATGATATCCTATATTTCCTTTCAAACATCTTAAATAGATTACAAATATTTATCCTATATGAATTTTTGATAAGGAGAGCATAGGTACAAGGCAGGTCTTCAAGACATATATAGTTTAGCATCTTGTAAAAAGAGATTCAAGTATATAAAAGAGGCTTTTTCTTTGTTGTTTGCTGTTATTCTTGAATTAAGGAGTTTATTACCATGGTGCTCTGGACAGACAGGCAGCTCTATCTGTCAGATGGTAGATTCTCATGTTCATTTGTTCCTTGCAGATTGGAGAAAAGAAGAGTTCCAGACTGGTGAGTCTATCATGGTCCAAGACCGACCTTGTTCCTTGTAGGTAGTCCCAGGGAAGATGCACAGAGGTGAACTGGATCTCCCAGGGTCAGAGAAGCTCTCACAGAAGGGAGACTCTGGCCCAAGCCTACTGATACCATTTCCAGAAACATGATGCTCTCTTGTCTTTGCAGTAAATCTGACTCTGGATGCAGCCACTGCCCATCCTGCCCTCTTCCTGTCTGAAGAGGGGAGAAGAGTAACATGGCAAGAACCACGTCAAGATCTTCCCAGCTGCTCACAGAGATTTACCTCCCTTACCTGTGTGCTTGGTCAGCTGCATGTCAGCTCAAAGAGATACTTCTGGGAGGTGGAGGTTGGGGATGCACATTCCTGGGACCTAGGAGTTTGTAGGGATAATGTAACAAGGAATGGGAGGGTCAAGATGTCACCGCAGAATGGTTTCTGGGCCATTAGGCTTTATGAGGGGGAGTACTGGGGCCTTACATCCCCAGAAACATATCTTACTCTAAAAGAAAAACCCTGTAGGTTGGGAGTATTCCTGGATTATGAGGCTGGAGATGTATCTTTCTATAACATGGCAGATGGATCCCATATCTTCACATTTTCTGAACAAGCATTTTATGGTGTCCTAAGACCACTTTTTAGACTTCAGGCTTCTGACTCAGGCTCCTTGACTATTGTCCAAGTGGAGTAGAACACATTAATATTGTAATTCGTGTGCCTACCTTTCCCTGACAATTACAATTTTCCCCACTAGACACAAACTGATTTTTTTTTCTTCCTCCCTTACTGGTTTATTCTCAAGATGAAGCTCTGAGACACAGACTGGTGGTTGCCCGTCATATCAATTCTTATAATTATGCCTATGACAGCCTATTACAAAGATTAGATTTCCTAGCATTCCCTGCTAAATGTGACTAAATTATGAGCAGTGCATTATAAGATGTATTATTATCTATGATCTTTGGGATGTGTCCTTAAAGGAAAATTATGTGATGTTCTTATTTTCTTTAATTTTTCTGATGCCTGGAATGTGGCATAATGGATAGATCTCTAAGAACATTTCAGATCATGTAATATTATCATGTGATATGATATAGATGGATGAGAAGATGGAATCACCTTGGGGTTTTGACAACTTTATGAAACTACTCTATGTCTTATCATTTATTTCCCATAAGAAATAAAGTTTTACATCTTTAAGCCATTCGTATGCTGGATTTTTGTCAGTTGTGACTCAATTCAATACTAACTCAGTATTGAAGCACCTTCCGATAAAGAATGGTAGTAGATGACACCTACAGTTGAATATTCAGATGCAACTAGAGTTTGGGTGGTAGTTGGACAAGCTAGACAGGAAGGCTAGAGAAACTAGATACACTGAGGAGGGTAGTGAAGATGAGGCAGATATTGGGCTCAGTTCCAGCAGCAGGAAGAAGAAGGAACCCATCAAGTTAGGAAGATCTCAAATAACATAATAGCGGGGACAGGTAGATGGGTATCCACCTTAAAAAGGGCCCTTCATGAAGACAAAGCAGAGAAAATCTACACACAGTCTGTTGGCCATGCCTAGCAAACAGAAACCAAAACAGGTAGATAGTTGGTATAGGAAGGACAGAATGTAGTCCTCACCAAGTGGAGATCCAATATTGAAATTGAGTCTAGCACTAGCTGTCTACTTGAGGGTGGCATTAGTAATACCAAGCTAGGGTCAATAGGCAAATCTATACACAAGAGGAAAAGGCAAAATCTCAACATGAACTATATAGACTCACATTCCTCAAACTGAAATATAAACAAAGCGACTAGTTTTCGAGACATCCAAACAATGACTATAATAAACTAAAATAAATGCTCATGAATTGATGTTGCTATAGTTGTTCAGTCACTCAGTCATGTCTGACTCTTTGAAATCCCATGGACTGCAGCACACCAAGCTTCCCTGTCCTTCACCATCTCTCAGAGTTTGCTCAAACTCACGTCCATTGCCATCCAAACATCTTATCCTCAGTTGTCCCCTTCTCCTCCTGCCCTCAATCCTTCCCAGCATCAGGGTCTTTTCAAATGAGTTGGCTCCTCACATCAGGTAGCCAAAGTATTGGCGCTCCAGCTTCAGCATCAGTCTTTCCAATGAATATTCAGGCTTGATTTCATTTAGGACGGATTGGCTTGATCTCCTTGCTGTCCAAGGGACTCTCAAGAGTCTTCTCCAGCATCACAATTTGAAGGCATCAGTTCTTCACTGCTCAGCCTTTTTTATTGTCCAGCTCTCATATCCATATATGACTACTGGAAAAACTATATCTTTAACAATATGTATTTCTGTCGGCAAAGTAATATCTCTGCTTTAGGTTGGTCATAGCTTTTCTTCCAAAGAGCAAGGGTCTTTTAATTTTATGGCTGCAGTCACTGTCCGCTTTGATTTTGGAGCCCAAGAAAATAAATTCTATCACTGTTTTCACAGTTTCCCCACCTAACTGCCATGAGGTGGTGGGATCAGATGCCATGATCTTTGTTTCTTTAATGTTGAGTTTTAAGCCAGTTTTTTTCACTCCCCTCTTTCACCTTCATCAAGAGGCTCTTTAGTTCCTCTTCACTTTTTGCCATAAGGGTGGTGGTGTCATCTGCATATCTGAGGTTATTAATATTTCTCCTGGCCATCTCGATTCCAGCTTGTACTTCATCCAGCCCAGCATTTTGTATGATATACTCTTCATAGAAGTTATATAAGCAGAGTGAAAATATACAGCCTTAACATATTCCTTTCCCAATTTAGAACTAGTCAGTTCTTGCATGTCTGGTTCTAACTGTTGCTTCTTAATCTGCATGCAGATTTCTCAGGAGGCAGGACAGGTGGTCTGGTATTCCCATCTTTTTCAGAATTTTCCAGTTTGTGGTGATCCACACAGTCAAAGGCTTTGGCATAGTCAATAATGCAGAAATAGATGTTTTTCTGAAACTCTCTTACTTTTTCAATAACCCAATGGATGTTGGCAATTTGATCTCTGGTTCCTCTGCCTTTTCTAAAACCAGCTTGAACATCTGGAAGTTCTCAGTTCATATCCTATTGAAACCTAGCTTGAAGGATTTTGAGCATTACTTTGCTAGCATGTGCGATGACTGCAATTGTGCAGTAGTTTGAACATCCTTTGGCATTGCCCTTCTTTGGGATTGAAATGAAAACTGACCTTTTCCAGTCCTGTGGCCACTGCTGAATTTTCCAATTTTGCTGGCAGATTGAGTACAACACTTTCACAGCATCATTTTTTAGGATTTGGAATAGCTCAACTGGAATTCCATCACCTTCATTAGCTTTGTTCGTAGTGATGCTTCCTAAGGCCCACTTGACTTTGGACTCACCTGGCTCTAGGTGAGTGATCACACCATCCTGGTTATCTGGGTCATTAAGATCTTTTTTTTATAGTTCTTCTGTGTATGCGTGCCACCTCTTAATACCTTCTGCTTCTGTTAGCTCCATAGAGCTTCTGTCCTTTATTGTGCCTATCTTTGCATGAAATGTTCCCTTGGTATCGCTAATTTTCTTGAAGAGATCTCTAGTCTTTCCCATTCTATTGTTTTCCTCCATTGATCAGTATGTAAATATATGATTTGAAACATGGTTGACTTACAGGTGTCACAACAACTTTTTAGAAAACATAACCCCTAATATGTGTTAAACACCACTCAAAAAACCCAGGTGAGCTAGTGGGCATATTGTTTGTGTAGAGATGGAAGAGGCAGGGCAGTCCATCGTTTCTCTTTGGTGGACCGTTTACTGTTTCAGTAAGGAAGGGAGGCACAGTGGAGGTACACCTGAACTGTTCTTGTGGTAATTTTTTTCATATCTGAAATTGTATTATTTAATATTTTGAATAAGATTTAAAAAAATAAATGGCAAAGATATAAATTCAAAAAAAAAAAAAAAAAAAAAGGTTTTCTTATCATTCCTTGCTATTCTTTGGAACTTTGCATTCAGATAGATATATCTATCCTTTCTTCCTTTTCCTTTCACTTCTCTTCTTTTATCAGCTATTTGTAAGTCCTCCTCAGACAACCACTTCACCTTTTTGCATTTCTTTTTCTTGGGGATGGTTTTGATCACTGCCTCCTGTGCAATGTTATGAACCTCCATCCATAGTTCTTCAGGCACTCTATCAGTTCTAATCGCATAAATCTATTTGTCATTTCCACTGAAATACATAAAATCTCATTACTGATCAACACTAATGAACATCTGGAATAAATCTGGAGATGGGAAACAATAATATTGAACCTCAATTAAACAAAATGTTATCTTCAAACCTAGAAAAAAGAGACAAGCGAGAATTCAATTATTATTAGTTAGCCTGTATTACCAAAAAAAAGAACTATATTACAGATTTTGAATTTCATCAACAAAATTGGTTTCCTATCTTATTATATAAATGCACAAAGCTTTGATTTCATATACATGCCTACATAATAACTTTAATTTTGCTTTTCGGACTGCCAAGCCTAACACATTTACTCTATATGGTTCTTTATAGTATCGGTTGTCTGTGATCTACACCTTAACTCTATCAAGTTTCAAAGCCTGGTACTAATTGACTTTTTTTTCTTCTCCATTATTTTTTTATTACAGGAGATTAAATATAGTTCCTTGTGCACTACAGTAGGATCTTGTTGTTTATTTTATATAGTTTGTATCTGTTAATCCCAAACTCCTAATTTATCCTTCCCCCACCCATTTCCCCTTTGATAAACAAGATTATTTTCTATATCTGTGAGTCTGTTTCTGTTTCATAAATAAGTTAATTTTATCATATTTTAGTTTCCACATATAAGTGATATCATACAATATTTGTCTTTTTCTTATTTCACTTAGTATGATAATCTCTAGTTCTACCCATGTTGCTGAAAATGGCATTATTTTATTCTTTTTATGGCTAAGTAATATTCCACTGTATGTGTATATATATATATATATACATATACATACACACACACACACACACACACACACCCCATATCTTCCAATTGACTGGCCATTTTGTTTCCTTACTAATTCAGGCAAGGGGCATGGCTTGAACAGAGGAAAACTGATAGTGGAAAGAAGAAAACCACAGAGCCTTTGACAGTTAGATGAATCTGGTGCAATAACTTAGAAATTGTGTATGCCCAGCAGTGGGGTTGCTGGATCATAAGACAGTTCTATTTCCAGTTTTTTTAAGGAATCTCCACACTGTTCTCCATAGTGGCTGTACTAGTTTGCATTCCCACCAACAGTGTAAGAGGGTTCCCTTTTCTCCACACCCTCTCCAGCATTTATTATTTGTAGACTTTTGGATCGCAGCCATTCTGACTGGTGTGAAATGGTACCTCATAGTGGTTTTGATTTGCATTTCTCTGATAATGAGTGATGTTGAGCATCTTTTCATGTGTTTGTTAGCCATCTGTATGTCTTCTTTGGAGAAATGTCTATTTAGTTCTTTGACCCATTTTTTGATTGGGTCATTTATTTTTCTGGAGTTGAGCTGTAGGAGTTGCTTGTATATTTTTGAGATTAGTTGTTTGTCGGTTGCTTCATTTGCTATTATTTTCTCCCATTCTGAAGGCTGTCTTTTCACCTTGCTAATAGTTTCCTTTGATGTGCAGAAGCTTTTAAGGTTAATTAGGTCCCATTTGTTTATTTTTGCTTTTATTTCCAATATTCTGGGAGGTGGGTCATAGAGGATCCTGCTGTGATGTATGTCGGAGAGTGTTTTGCCTATGTTCTCCTCTAGGAGTTTTATAGTTTCTGGTCTTACGTTGAGATCTTTAATCCATTTTGAGTTTATTTTTGTGTATGGTGTTAGAAAGTGGTCCAGTTTCATTCTTTTTACAAGTGGTTGACCAGATTTCCCAGCACCACTTGTTAAAGAGATTGTCTTTAATCCATTGTATATTCTTGCCTCCTTTGTCAAAGATAAGGTGTCCATATGTGCGTGGATTTATCTCTGGGCTTTCTATTTTATTCCATTGATCAATATTTCTGTCTTTGTGCCAGTACCACCTGTGGCGGATTCATTTTGATATTTGGCAAAACTAATACAATTATGTAAAGTTTAAAAATAAAATAAAATTAGAAAAAAAAAAAAACTTAGAAATTGAAGGTCCCCAAACTGAGGGTTAGGCCTTCCCTGGTAACTCAGTAGTAAAGAATCTGCCTGCAATGCAGGAGACCTGGGTTTGAGCCCTGGGTCTGAAAGATCCCCTGGAGAAGAAAATGGCTACACATTCCAGTATTCTTATCTGGAGAATCTCATGGGCAGAGGAGCCTGGAGGGCTACAGTCCATAGGGTTGCAAAGAGTCGGACATGACTAAGCAACTAACACCACCACCAAACTGAGGGTTATATTTTCCATTACTAAGTGCTAGGGTAGTGCTGGAGACTTTCAGTGGCAGGAGAGAAGAGAGATAAAATTTTCCTGCTATTTTGAGTTACTTTGAGGAAAAACTCTTCTTTGAAGGAAAGAAACTTCAACAAATACACGATTGCCAGGTTTTGAACCACGTTTTCCAAGACAGTAGGATTTTAAAGCTGAAAGAACATAACCACTTCTGCTTTTATGACTGTATAAATATCAGGTTGGGTAGACAGCACTGAGATATGAAAATGAGCTACTCATACACCCAGAAATATTCTTCTGATATTATACCAAAAACACTAAAAGCCTAGAGATACACTAAAAAGTAAAAAGAAAATGTATTTCTTTCAAAAAATATTTTCTCTAAATAACTGTCATCAGGAAATGTTGACAGTGCTAAATATCATATGAGCAGATGATTTGGCATTCTCTGAGACTGAGATTACAGCCACAGGAAAATATTTGAGGAGCAAATGGTGAGTTCATCTTTGCATATGCTAAATTTGAAAAACAAAATAATCAAGAGGAGACATTCTGGAGGTAAATATATCTGTCAAAAGCTCAGGAAGAGTGCCTAAAATACATTTATATAGATGACTGCTAAATTCACGAGTCTAGATAAAATTAATGATGGAAATCATACAGGTTGAGAAAAATAAAGCAAAAGCTTGAAATCCTCAGTAAGAGGAATTGGGGTGTGGAAAGAGGTTAAGGACTGGGCTAAAGAGACAGACCACATAACTGGCCCACAGATACCCATTAGAAACTAAAAAGTGCCATTTCATGAAACTCAAACAAGACAAGAATGTCATAGACTTAGTGATCATATACATCCAAATGCTGTGGAGGGTGACATTAGCTCAGGCTGAGCTGAAAAAATAAAACCCAAGCAGAGCATATGCAATCTACCTGAGGCACTTTGAGCAGACTGATGGGATTTAAAGAGTACATGGGTGTCAAGTAAGTGAAGAAGTTGAGAATGTGGACTGCTCTTTCAAAGAAACATTGACCGTGAAAGGCAGAAAGATATAGCAGAACCTATAAGAAAATGCAGGTTAGAAGGAAGAAATCTTGTTTCTACTTGTTTTGAAACAGTTCAGTTCAGTCGCTCAGTAGTGTCCTACTCTTTGCAACCTCATGAAATGTAGCACGTCAGGCCTGCCTGTCCAGCACCAACTTCTGGAGTCTACTCAAACTCATGGCCATTGAGTCTGTGATGCCATCCAATCATCTCATCCTCTGTGGTCCCCTTTTCCTTCCTCCTTCAATCTTTCCCAGCATCAGGGTCTTTTGAAATGAGTCAGCTCTTCACCTCAGGTGGCCAAAGTATTGGAGTTTCAGCTTCAACATCAGTCTTTCTAATGAATATTCAGCACGGATTTCCTTTAGGATGGACTGGCTGGATCCCCTTGCTGTCCAAGGGACTCTCAACAGTCTTCTCCACACCACAGTTTGAAAGCATCAGTTCATCAGCGCTCAGCTTTCTTTATAGTCCAAATCTCACATCCATTATTGACTACTGGAAAAAACTATAGTTTTGACTAGATAGACCTTTGCTGGCAAAGTAATGTCTCTGCTTTTTAATAGGCTATCTATATTGGTCATAACTTTTCCTCCAAGGAGCAAGCACCTTTTAATTTCATGGCTGCAGTCACCATCTGCAATGATTTTGGAGCCCCACAAAATAAAGTCTGCCACTGTTCCCACTGTTTCCCCATCTATTTGCCATGAAGTGATGGGACTGGATGCCATGATCTTAGTTTTCTGAATGTTGAGCTTTAAGCCAACCTTTTCACTCTCCACTTTCACTTTCATCAAGAGCCTCTTTTGTTCTTCATTTTCTGCCATAAGGGTAGTGTCATCTGCATATCTGAGGTTAATGATATTTCCCCTGGCAATCTCGATTCCAGTTTGTGCTTCATCCAGCCCAGCGTTTCTCATGATATACTCTGCATAGAAGTTAAATAAGCAGGGTGACAATATACAGCCTTGATGTACTCCTTTTCCTATTTGGAACCAGTCTGTTGTTTCATGTCAGTTTCTATTATTTCCTGACCTGCATACAGATTTCTCAAGAGCAGGTCAGGTGGTCTGGTATTCCCATCTCTTGAAGAATCTTCCTCAGTTTGTGGTGACCCACACAATCAAAGGCTTTGGCATAGTCAATAAAGCAGAAGTGGATGTTTTTTTGTTTTTTTTTTTTTTCCTGGAAATCTCCTGCTTTTTTGATGATCCAACAGATGTTGACAATTTGATCTCTGGTTCCTCTGCCTTTTCTAAAACCAGCTTGAACATATGGAAGTTCATGGTTCACGTATTGCTGAAGCCTAGCTTGGAGAATTTTGAGCATTACTTTGCTAACATGTGAGATGAGTGAAATTGTGTGTTAGTTTGAGCATTCTTTGGCATTGCCTTTCTTTGGGATTGGAATGAAAACTGACCTTTTCCAATGCTGTGGCCACTGCTGAGTTTTCCAAATTTGCTGGCATATTGAATGCAACACTTTCACAGCATCATCTTTGAGGATTTCAAATAGCTCAACTGGAATTCCATCACCACCACTGGCTTTGTTTGTAGTAATGCTTCTTAAAGCCCACTTGACTTCACATTCCAGGATCTCTGGCTCTAGGTGAGTGATCACACCATCATGATTATCTGGGTCTTGATCATTTGGTGATGTCCGTGTGTAGTCTTCTCTTGTGTTGTTGGAAGAGGGTATTTGCTATGACCAGTGCATTCTCTTAGCAAAACTCTATTAGCCTTTGCCTTGCTTCATTCTGTACTCCAAGGCCAAATTTGCCTGTTACTCCAGGTGTTTCTTGATTTTCTACTTTTGCATTCCAGTCCCCTAAATGAAAAAGACATCTTTTTTGGGTGTTAGTTCTAGAAGGCCTTGTTCAGTTCAGTCGCTCAGTTGTGTCTACTGGAGTTTCACCTTTAGCATCATTCCTTCCAAAGAACACCCAGGACTGATCTCCTTTAGAATGGACTGGTTGGATCTTCTTGCAGTCCAAGGGACTCTCATGAGTCTTCTCCAACACCACAGTTCAAAAGCATCAATTCTTTGTCTCAGCTTTCTTCACAGTCCAACACTCACATCCATACATGACCACTGGAAAAACCATAGCCTTGACTAGACAAACCTTTGTTGGCAAAGTAATGTCTCTGCTTTTGAATATGCTATCTAGGTTGCTCATAACTTTCCTTCCAAAGAGTAAGCATCTTTTAATTTCATGGCTGCAGTCACCATCTGCAGTGATTTTGGAGCCCCCCAAAATAAAGTCTGACACTGTTTCCACTGTTTCCCCATCTATTTCCCATGAAGTGATGGGACTAGATGCCATGTTCTTAGTTTTCTGAATGTTGAACTTTAAGCCAACTTTTTCACTCTCCACTTTCACTTTCATCAAGAGGCTCTTTAGTTCCTCTTCACTTTCTGCCATAAGGGTGGTGTCATCTGCATATCTGAGGTTATTGATATTTCTCCTGGCAATCTTGATTCCAGCTTGTGCTTCTTCCAGTCCAGCGTTTCTCATGATGTACTCTGCATAGAAGTTAAATAAGCAGGGTGACAATATACAGCCTTAACTTACTCCTTTTCCTATTTGGCACCAGTCTGTTGTTCCATGTCCAGTTCTAACGGTTGTTTCCTGACATGCATACAAATTTCTCAAGAGGCAGATCAGGTAGTCTTGTATTCTCATCTCTTTCAGAATTTTCCACAATTTATTGTGATCCACACAGTCAAAGGCTTTGGCATAGTCAATAAAGCAGAAATAGATGTTTTTCTGGACTCTCTTGCTTTTTCCATGATCCAGAGGATGTTGGCAATTTGATCTCTGGTTCCTCTGCCTTTTCTAAAACCAGCTTGAACATCAGGAAGTTCACGGTTCACATTTTGCTGAAGCCTGACTTGGAGAATTTTGAGCATTACTTTATTAGCATGTGAGATGAGTGCAATTGTGCAGTAGTTTGAGCATTCTTTGGCATTGCCTTTCTTTGGGATTGGAATGAAAACTCGCCTTTTCCAGTGCTGTGTCCACTGCTGAGTTTTCCAAATTTGCTGGCGTATTGAGTGTAGCACTTTCACAGCATCATCTTTCAGGACTTGAAAAAGCTCAACTGGAATTCCATCACCTCCACTAGCTTTGTTCGTAGTGATGCTTTCTAAGGCCCACTTGACTTCACATTCCAGGATGTCTGGCTCTAGGTGAGTGATCACACCATCGTGATTATCTGGGTCATGAAGACCTTTTTTTGTAACATTCTTCTGTGTATTTTTGCCATCTCTTCTTAATATCTTCTGCTTCTGTTAGGTCCATACCATTTCTGTCCTTTATCAAGACCATCTTTGCATGAAATGTTCCCTTGGTATCTCTAATTTTCTTGAAGAGATCTGTAGTCTTTCCCATTCTGTTGTTTTCCTCTACTTCTTTGCATTGCATTGATCTCTGAGGAAGGCTTTCTTATCTCTTTTTGCTATTCTTTGGAACTCTGCATTCAAATGCTTATATCTTTCCTTTTCTCCTTTGCTTTTTGCTTCTCTTCTTTCACAGCTATTTGGAAGGCCTCCTCAGACAGCCATTTTGCTTTTTTGCTTTTTTTCCCCATGGGGATGGTCTTGATCCCTGTCTCCTGTACAGTGTCACGAACCGCATTCCATAGTTCATCAGGCACTCTATCTATCAGATCTAGGCCCTTAAATCTATTTCTCACTTCCACTGTATAATCATGAGGGATTTGAAATAGGTCATACCTGTATGGTCTAATGGTTTTCCCTACTTTCTTCAATTTAAATCTGAATTTGGCAATAAGGAGTTCATGATCTGAGCCACAGTCAGCTCCTGGTCTTGTTTTTTGCTGACTGTATAGAGCTTCTCCATCTTTGGCTGCAAAGAATATAATCAATCTGATTTCGGTGTTGACCATCTGGTGATGTCCATGTGTAGAGTCTTCTCTTGTGTTGTTGGAAGAGGGTGTTTGTTATGACCAGTGCATTTTCCTGGCAAAACTCTGTTAGTCTTTGCCCTGCTTCATTCCTTATTTCAAGACCAAATTTGCCTGTTACTCCAGGTGTTTCTTGACTTTCTACTTTTGCATTCCAGTCCCCTATAATGAAAAGGACATCTTTTTTGGGTGTTAGTTCTAAAAGGTCTTGTAGGTCTTCATAGAACCATTCAACTTCAGCTTATTCAGCATTAGTGGTTGGGGCATAGACTTGGATTACTGTGATATTGAATGGTTTGCCTTGGAAATGAACAGAGATCATTCTGTCACTTTTGAGATTGCATCCAAGTACTGCATTTCGGACTCTTTTGTTGACCATAATGGCTACTCCATTTCTTCTGAGGGATTCCTGCCTGCAGTAGTAGATATAATGCTCATCTGAATTAAATTCGCCTATTCCAGTCCATTTTAGTTTACTGATTCCTAGAATGTCGACGTTCACTCTTGCCATCTCTTGTTTGACCACTTCCAATTTGCCTTGATTCATGGACCTGACATTCCAGGTTGCTATGTAATATTGTTCTTTACAGCATCGGACCTTGCTTCTATCACCAGTCACATCCACAGCTGGGTATTGTTTTTGCTTTGGCTCAATCCCTTCATTCTTTCTGGAGTTATTTCTCTACTGATCTCCAGTAGCATATTGGGTACCTACTGACCTGGGGAGTTCCTCTTTCAATGTCCTATCATTTTGCCTTTTCATACTGTTTATGGGACTCTCAAGGCAAGAATACTGAAGTGGTTTGCCATTCCCTTCTCCAGTGGACCACATTCTGTCAGATCTCTCCACCATGACCCGCCCATCTTGGGTTGCCCCATGGGCATGGCTTAGTTTCATTGTGTTAGACAAGGCCTTGTAGGTCTTCATAAAACTGTTCAGCTTCAGCTTCTTCAGCATTACTGGTCAGGGCATAGACCTCGATTACCATGATATTGAATGGTTTGCCTTGGAAATGAACAGAGATCATTCTGCCATTTTTGAGATTGCATCCAAGTAGTGTACTTTGAATTCATTTGTTGACTATGATGGCCACTCCATTTCTTCTAAGGGAGTCTTGCCCAAAGTAGTAAATATAATGGTCATCTGAATTAAATTCACCCATTCCAGCCCGTTTTAGTTTGCTGATTCCTAAAATGTTGACGTTCACTCCTGCCATCTCCTGTTTAACCACTTCCACATTGCCTTGATTCATGAACCTAACATTCTAGGTTCCTATGCAATATTGCTTTTTACAGCATTTTACCTTGTATCTATCACCAGTCACATCCACAACTGGGTATTGTTTTTGTTTTGGCTCTGTCTCTTCATTCTTTCTGGAGTTATTTCTCCACTGATCTCCAGTAGCATATTGGGCACCTACTGACCTGGGGAGTTTATCTTTCAGTGTCCTATCTTTTTGCCTTTTCATACTGTTCATGGGGTTCTCGAGGCAAGAATACTGAAGTGGTTTTCCATTCCCCTCTCCAGTGTTTTGAACAGCTTTGCTGAATATTATTTTGTTAAAAAGGGAAATATAAGAACATATGTTTATGTAGAAAGGAGAGCAGAGAGTGAGAGATGAAAGTGATTGGGGAGCAAGTATCATCTGATGTGATTATACCTGAGAAAGAATAGAGGAGATGATATTTCACCCACTATTAAAGACTGCATAACACATGATGGAAAATATCTTCAAGGCAGAATATTACCACCAAATCATGGTTAAAGCAGTCAATCGCTGTTTAGTTGCTAAATTGTGTCCAACACTTGTGCAACCCACCTGGGTTGTAAACCACCAGGCTCCTCTGTCCATGGATTTCCCAGGTAAGAATATGGGAGCAGGTTGCCATTGCCTTCTCCAAGGGGTCTTTCTGACCCAGGGATTAAACCCACATCACCTTCTTGGCAGGCAGATTCTTAAACACTGAGTCACCTGGGAAGCCAAAGTAGTCATTTAAGCTACAGTTATAAATTGGCTAAATTAACCTACATTAAAAAAATGAAAAAAAAAAAAAAAAAAAAACCAAGAGAGTTCCAGAAAAAACATCTATTTCTGCTTTATTGACTATGTCAAAGCCTTTGACTGTGTGGATCACAATAAACTGTGGAAAATTCTGAAAGAGATGAGAATACCAGACCACCTGACTTGCCTTTTGAGAAACCTATATGCAGGTCAGGAAGCAACAGTTAGAACTGGACATGGAACAACAGACTGGTTCCAAATAGGAAAAGGAGTACGTCAAGGCTGTGTATTGTCACCCTGCTTATTTAACTTCTATGCAGAGTATATCATGAGAAACGCTGGGCTGGAAGAAGCACAAGCTGGAATCAAGATTGCCAGGAGAAATATCAATAACCTCAGATATGCAGATGACACCACCCTTATGGCAGAAAGTGAAGAGGAACTAAAAAGCCTCTTGATGAAAGTGAAAGAGGAGAGTGAAAATGTTGGCTTAAAGCTCAACTTCCAGGGGTCACCATGGGAGATCCCACCCATGACAGGGTCATGCGGAGGAGACCTGACAAGCAAGGAGGATCAGGACTCGAGGGACTCCCCTGGACCTGCTTGAGCATATACCCTGAAACCAAGTCTGTCTGTCTGTCTACTATTTACTATAT
Organism: Bos mutus; assembly: GCF_027580195.1. Lineage (NCBI taxonomy): Eukaryota > Metazoa > Chordata > Mammalia > Artiodactyla > Bovidae > Bos > Bos mutus. Next base: position 85,738 of record NW_027219769.1, on the reverse strand, counting down.
TATGCCTTTCACCAACTCTTTTGACATTAACAGGGGGCTATCCCCAACCACCTTTCTCTGAAGAAAATCAACTTAGGGGTCTAGTTAATAAGTCTCCTGGGCATGAAAGGAGTATTTCAATTTAAACTCCTGTTGGCATTCTAGCTTGCTTGGCAGGTTTATCCATACTCTTGCAACTAACGCACATGATTGTTCACAACTTCCCAACCATGAAAGGCACGGGAAGCCTAAGCATTCTAAAAGTCCTAATGGGCATAGAGCCCTTTAAGGGGTGAAAAATTATTAGATAGTACTGGTGGAGGGTTTCATTGTTGAGCCAATGCTTGCTGCCAAGTTTCCATATCCCTTACCCATTGTGTGCTGGCAGTGCATTACTTGATATAGTTGGAATATAGAAAAAAACAAGTAATAGCCTTGGCATTAGCAACATAAGACCTTTGAGTTAATAAGTTCTTTCTTTGTTGTAACCCACTGCACCTTTGATCCATAAGAATGTAACTTTATTATTTTTAAGTACTTTCTGCATGACTCTGCATCTTTCACTTCTGGAAATGTGTAACTCAGGATATAAAAGCTCCTTTTGAAAATAAAGCTGCAGACCCGCTTCACCTAAGCTTGTTCTCCCCATGTCATCTCTCTCGCCGACGCCGTTCATCCTGAGGGTATCCCTGGACTCTGCTGAGACTGGACCCCGGCACTCAACATTCAGAAAAACTAAGATCATGGCATCTGGTCCCATCACTTAATGGGAAATAGATGGGGAAACAGTGTCAGACTTTATTTTTTGGGGCTCCCAAATCACTGCAGATGGTGATTGCAGCCATGAAATTAAAAGACGCTTACTCCTTGGAAGGAAAGTTATGACCAACCTAGATAGCATATTCAAAAGCAGAGACATTACTTTGCCAACAAAGGTTTGTCTAGTCAAGGTTATGGTTTTTCCAGTGGTCATGTATGGATGTGAGAGTTGGACTGTGAGGACAGCTGCGCACCGACCAATTGATGCTTTTGAACTGTGGTGTTGGAGAAGATTCTTGAGAGTCCTTTGGACTCCAAGGAGATCCAACCAGTTCATATTAAAGGAGATCAGTCCTGGGTATTCTTTGGAAGAACTGATGCTAAAGCTGAAACTCCAATACTTTGGCCACCTCATGCGAAGAGTTGACTAACTCTTCGCATGAGGTGGCCGAAAAGACCCTGATGCTGAGAGGGATTGGCAGCAGGAGGAGAAGGGGATGACAGAGGATGAGACGGTTGGATAGCATCATGGACTCAATGGACATGAGTTTGAGTGAACTCTGGGAGTTGGTGATGGACAGGGAGGCCTGGCGTGCTGTGAGGCATGGGGTCCAAAGAGTCGGACACGACTGAGCAACTGAACTGAACTGAACCTACATAACCTTATATCCAGAGGAGAGTGAATGCTTTTGGAGGCTAAGACTCTCAAAAACTGGGAGAAATATCATGAGAGCAGAAGGAATGGCAGGCTATGGGAAGAGAGTCATCTCTGAGTGCTCTTGTCCAACATTTCTTTCATGATTTTGCCTCTAAAATGTCCCAGTACTTTTATGGACCTGGAAGATTCTCTGTTTTTTAACAATGAAACATATAAAAATTTTCTCATCAAATTACTTTCCCAGCAATAAAAACTGTATCTTCCTCTCCTTTGTGGACAAAGGTCAACCAATTTACGGCCCAAATATCTTTGCTAAGCCGTCAGTTGTGTCTGGGTTGTTATTGCAATCATTCTCATGTAGGCAATAAAATTTTACATGCTTTTATTTCTCCTTATCTCAAGTAAGACATTTAAACATCAGCAGTTACTGAAATGGAAGAAAGAGACAGAGAGAGGCATCGTATTACACTCAGTAGAGAGTTCATGGAGAGCAAACAGAGATGAGAAAATCAGCAAACTTTGTGGGAAAAACTATTTGAAGACTATTCTATATGAATTATTTTAAAAATGCAGGCGGAAATAGAATAATAAAGACACTCAATATAAGGAAATATGAACTTCATTCATTCAATTGCTCATTTGTTCTAAATTGTGCAAGCCAGTATAAACTAACAAAACATTAAGAAGCTTGCAAGCAAGGAAATAGTTTCCTGAGCATTAGGAGAGAGAAATTGTCATCCCTTGATTTGTGATAGAATTCTATTATTGGAAATAAATTTTCAGGAACTACTATGTAACTGGAGAATGAATATATGTATATTTCAGCAGAATGCCAAAAAATAAAATAAAAGTAAAATTATACACACAGAACATTTACATAAGAACAAAACATAGTCTTTAATCAGGGAAGCATAGCAGTTGTCTTTACCAAAGGAAATCAGGATTTAAAGCAAAAAATCTCCAGAAATTCCTTTATCATTTTTTTTTTCCTCTTTGGAGCCCTACATAAAGTTAAGTGGTAGAAAAACCGACCCCCATTTCTCTATCAGCAGTAGCCAAAGTCTCTCACCTAAGCACCTTATAATAATAGTGGGCTTCCAAGCATGCTAAGTCACTTCAGTCATGTCCAACTTAGTGCCACCCTATGAACTGCAGTTTGCCAGGTTCTTCTGTCCATGGGATTCTCTGGGCAAGGATACTGCAGTGGGCTGCCATATCCTCCTCCAGGGGATCTTCCCTACCCAGGGATTGAACCCACATCCATCAGCATGGGAAGGTGAGTTTTGTTTTTTTTTTTTTTTTTTTTTTACCACCAGCACCACCTGGGAAACCCAATAGTGGATTTGCTTGGTAGAAATTCCTGATATTTTTAATGGAATTTTTATGGTAGGACTTGGCTGTTACTTTTTGCCTTAGATTTTTCCTATTTAACTTTTTTGTTTGACATTAACCATGGAGTTAACAATTTGTCCAGTAAAAAAAGAGTTATTAGCAATTACTAGGTAGGCTCAGAGAAATGAGAAATACAGCATCTGGGTGTCCACAGGTGCTGCACAGTTGCAGGCCATAACATCCTTCAAGTCCCTGAAATTCTCCAAAGCCAGGAGAATATTACTGAGGCATTTGCTTTTCTGATGTCCCTTGTGCATTCAAGATCATTGAAATCTGTTCTTAATCTTGCCCATTAATCTAAAAGAATATCCTCCAAATAGGATCATTCAGCATTTTCATCTACAAAACTTTATAGATGAGAAACGTTTCTATGTGCATGTTTTCTCTGGTCTGACAGCAGGAGAGGATAAGCTTGGTAATTTATCACCCAAATTGCCATGTGAGAGACAGAACCATGTACAGCATTCTCATGACAGGTATAAACACCTCCAAGGCCAAAGAAATGCATCATGTTGACATCAGTGTGGGACTTGAGAACCTTGAGAGTCAGTTACACTTGTCTATTAGGGATCAAATGCAAGAAACCAGAAGACATCTTGTAAATTCAGCTGATGATCCCTAGGATTTAGTTTTTGTCCTAATTGATTAAACTGAATGTAGATGTTTCAATAACACATGAAAGGTAGATGATTCCTGTGTTCTTGCCTAGAGTAAACATTTTATGGGTTGACAGTATGTAATTCATGGGACTATCCTGGAGAAAATAAACTCCTGATGACTGCAAATATAGGCAGCAGCTTTGTGAATGGATGGGCTAGAAATATTTATGGAGCTGGAGATGTAGAAATCAACTATTTTCAGCATCCTGGATAGAGTTTCCATAAATTGTAGGATTAATAAAGCTAAACTGCAAAAACTTATAGAAGTAGTAAATATACACATTCCTTCCTCTGATCAAGGTAAATACATAAACCTCGGAATCTGGTGTGAGAATGTATCATTTAAACCTCTACTATATGCTATGATCTCTAAAATAATAACAATAACAATGTATTCTTTTTCTCATAGTGTTTTATGTTTTTAAAATTAATCAATATGTTGATAATACAGACAAAAACTTGGTCTTTAAGCCATTATTTAATTCCCTCTTCTCTGCTATTCTGTCTTTTTCTTTTGAATGTTTCTCTCCTAGCTATGGATTATATTTTTCTCCTGCATCTAGCTAGTAATTTTTTGCTGATGTTGGATATTTTGAATATTACATCCTTGACTGTTGGAGTCTGTGTTTTGGATTGTTGAGTATTGACTTTTTCTGGCACAGTTTAGTTACTCAAAAATTGGCTTGAATCTTTTAAGGTTTGTTTTAAACTTTGTCAAAGTAGGATGAGAGTAGCCATTAATATATGATCAGTTTTATCTTACCACTAGATTTGCTAATTTTACAGTGTTTTGTCAGTGTCCCATATGTTCAGTGAAAGCTCTTCACTCCAGCTGCTATAAACTTGAATGCCTCCCAGTCCTATACAAGTCTTATAAATGTTATGGATCCTTTGCTATTGTTTTCCTCACTTCTTTAGTTTCATGCTACACATGCATAACTGGGAGAAACTCAGAAACAGAATCAAGGCAGGAAACTAAGGAGATACATGGAGTTAATTCTTTAAAAAGCTACTTCCTCATGATATTCAGTTATAAAAGTTCCAACTTCCTTCAGCCACAGAAACTGATCTTATTCGATCACTTATTGGATCACCTGAGGAATACCACAAGACTCTCTTGGTCTCACTCTTCTTTTAAATGAAGTCCAGATGGTGCCTTAAGGTAGAATACCAGGATCATCTTAGGACTCAACTTATTTGTCTGCCTTTGCTTAGGAATCACAAAAATTCTAACACGTTTGAAGATAACAATTATTCATTTCATTAAGTAATTTGAAAATTCTTTCTGAAGATTCACAGAGAACTTATGGCAAATAGCTAATTTCTTTTTTTTTCTCCTAAAGCTGTATTATATTTAGCAATGTATGGTAACTATCAAGGGATTTTTCAAAGTTAAAAAGGAAGGATTGACTAACAGCAGAAAAAAATTTTGTATGTCAGAATAAATTACTCTTTTATTGAGAATATCTCCATAAAGCCATGTAAGAGTCTGTGAAAGAGAAGTAATGCATAAATTCAGAAGAGAGGGAAGAGAAAGGCAGAGAAAATGAGAAAGCAGAGAAAGAAAACATAGACATCTATTAGGAAATGGTGGCCTCCATAGAGAAGGAAGAACAATGGGGGAAGGAGAATATGAAATGAAGAAAAGAGGAGGAGGAAGACGAAGAGAAGAGAAAGAGGAAGAAGAATCAGAGACAACAATGCTACTCTGTCTGTAAGACTGAGATGAAGATTTGTCAAAAACTCTAAACGTGTTAAAAGTTGTATTACCAGAAAAAGGGAAATAGGACATCCATAAATGACAATCCTACATGCTCAATTGCTCAGTTGTGTCCAACACTTGTGACCCTGTGGACTGTAGCCCACTAAGCTTCTCTGTCCAAGAGATTGTCCAGGCAAGATTATTGGAGTGGGTTGCCAATTCCTCCTCCAGCAGATCTTGCTGACCCAGGGATAAGACCAGGGTCCCCTACATTGGCAGGCACATTCTTTACTGAGCCACCTTGGAAGCCTACCTGTCTCCTACATGTGTGTATATTTGAATTTCACTGTAAAAAAGGGTTGTCCAACCAAAGAAAAATGGTTAATATTTTGCATCCCCAAAGAATTCCTGCCCTATCTCCTCTTAGTGTTTTATTTCCTAATTTATTCCTTTTGCACAAAGGGGTAGAGGGATGTAAGACAACCCAGCCTCCAATTGGTGAGATGCCCTTTGGAAATGTATGGCTCCAGTTTTCACAAACATAGATCAAGTAGCACCATGCAGTACACTATGAAACGAGTCCCAATTTTGGTTCTCCTTCCTTCTTAACTTTATACTTTTATATGGAATGAATTGCTTATTTTCCCCTTGTACTTCTCAGAAGAAGATCACCAAGAAAAAGACAGTTACCAATACAATATTTCACTGTGTGCGTTGATATTCTCTCCTATATTTCTTTTACTTTATTGTATTTTTTAAAATTTATTAATGTTTTAATTGAAGGATAATTGCATTACAGAATTTTGTTTTCTGTCAAACATCAACATGAATCAGTCATAGGTATACATATGCACCCTCCCTCCTGAAACTCCTTCCCATCTCCTTCCCTAACCCACCCTTCTAGGTTGATACAGAGCCCTGTTTGAGTTTAAATATATCCTGCCATTCCCTTCTGGCCTGCAGAGTTTCTGCTTTAAGATAAGCTGTTAAACATGTGAGATTCCCCTTGTATGGCATTTGTTGCTTTTCTCTTGCTGCTTTTAATATTCTTTCTTTGTGTTTAATTTTTGTTAATTTGATTATTATGTGTCTTGACATTTTTCTCCTTGGGTTTATCCTGTATGGGACTTTTTGCAATTCTTGGACTTGATTGACTATTTCCTTTTCCATGTTGGGGAAATTTTAAACTATAAACTCATCAAAACTTTTATAATACACTTTCTTTTCTTCTTCTGGGACCCCTATAATTTGAATGTTGGTGCAGTTTAAAATTGTCCCAGAGGTCACTAAGACTATCCTCAGTTCTTTACATTGTTTTTACTTTATTTGGCTCTTCAGCAGTTACTTCCACCATTTTATCTCCCAGCTCACATGATATGTTCTTCTGCTTCAGATATTCTGCTACTGATTTTTTTCTAGAGTATTGTTAATTTCAGTAATTGTGTGTGTGTGTGTGTTTTTTTTATCTCTGTATGCTTATTCTTTAATTATTCTAGGTCTTTAATTATTCTAGGTCTGTTAATTGATTCTTACATTTTCTCCATTCTATTTTCAAGGTTTTTTTATCATCTTTATTATCACTATTCTCAATTCTTTTTCAGGTATTTTACCTATTTCCTATTCATTTATTTTTACTTATGTATTTCCAGTTTGTTCCTTCATTTATGCAATATTTCTCTGTCTTTTCATAAATTTTTTTTAAACTTACTGTGTTTGATGTCTCTTTTTCCCAGCCTTCAAGGTTGAATTATTTCTTCTTTTTGGTTTCTGCCCTCCTATGTTTGGTTTAGTGGTTTGTGTGAGCTTCATATAGGGTGAGATTTGTGCTGAGGTTCCCCCTGATGGGGAGGACTGAGTGAGGTGGTAATTCTGTCTGCTGATGATTGGATTTGTATTTTTGTCTTTTTTGTTGTTTGGATGAGGGGTCCTGCACAGGGTGCTACTGGTAGTTGGGTGATGCTGTATTCAAGTGGTTTCCTTTGTGGGAGTTCTCACTATTTGATACTCCCTAGGGTTAGGAGTTCTCTGGTTCTAGGGTTTTGGAGTCAATGCTCCCACAAACAAAGGCTCAGGGCTTGATCTCTGGCCAGGAATGGAGATTGCACAGGTGGTTTGTACGGCATTAAATGAGATTAAAAGAAATACCCTGAAATGAGAAGCCAAACATGAACCCAGACAAATGGCAGTTACAAAATCCAGCAAATGATAATTAAAATAATGGAATATACACATACACCCATAAGAAAAATCAAAAGAGTTCAATAAAAATAAAATACAATAGATTGACCTGGTGAACAAAGGAAACAAAAAATGATATCCACCAGTTAAGAACAAAAGTAACTAAAGCACAAATTGGAAAACAAAAGTAAACTAAGGTGCCAACTGAGGAATAAAGAAATGAAAACAAAACTCATAAATATGATGAGAAAAAGAAAGAAAAGAAAGAAAGAATAAAAATGGAAAGTTAGGGTGGTCCTAAGATGGCAGACCTCAGAGTGACTAGGCAAATGGTGTTTGGCACAGGCAACCAAGAAAAGGAACCCCCTCGTGAAGGCTCACCTCCCACATCTCCTGAGTTGCCTGGTGCTCCTTCCTTGTACCTAAACGTGCCCCCATATCCAGGAGCACCATCTCCACAAAAGCCAGCTCGAGTATATCCCTTAGTTGAAACTGGAGAAGAATTCAGACCAACCCAGGTCCATAAGCCCTTCTCCCTCTTAGAACTAAGACAGATCAAACAAGACCTGGGAAGCTATACAGATGATCCAGGCAAATATATAGATACATTCCAACATGTTACCTTGGCCTTTGACTTGACGTGGAAAGACATCATGGTCATATTTAGTCAAACTTTATCTGATTCTGAACATACCAGGGTTTTAAAGGAAGCCTGGAGGTATGCAACAGGGCTTCACATGTCCAGTGATAGATACCGAGTAGGGGAAACTGCAGTCCCCTCCTCCAATCCTAATTGGAATTATAATGACCCTGAGCACATCTGGGAAAGAGATCATTTTCTAATCTGTGTGAAGGCAGGACTGAAAGCAGCCCAGCAAAAATTAATTCTATGTCAGTCTTTCAAAGGTTGTGCTCTGCCCCCTTCCCTCCTGTTTCATGCTCTTTTCTGAGCCCCATCCAGACCCACAAGGTTGCCTCTATAATCTTCTGGAGAGACAATCAGAAAATAGCTGGTCTTGGGAGGGAAATACTCTATAATAGCCAACCCCCTAATCCTACTCAATACTGATCACACTGGAGATCTTGGGGACGCCCAACTCCAGTCTAGGGGGTCCCAGGAGGTCATCACACCTTGACCTGCCTAGGGATCTGGTCCTTGAAAGGTTGTCACGCCTCAACCTGCTCGGGGATCCGCTAGTCCCAGGGGTCCCAGGAGGTCGTCACGCCTTGACTTGCCCAGGGACCCAATTCTCGGGAGGCCGTCACGCCTCGACCTGCCCAGGGATTCGATCTCTAGGAGGCTGTCATGCCTCAGCCTGCTTGGGGATCTGCACCCTGACCCAGGGACGCCTGGCTCTCAGGTTGCAACAGTACTAGGTAGGATGAATTTACATCATATCTATTCCCATCCACAGTGGGCAAACTAGCAATTATTTACAAACCCCTTAATTCTACCCAGCACTGGCCACACTGGAGAGCTTGGGGACGTCCAAATTCCAGTTCGGGGGTTCCATGAGGTCATCACACCTTGACCTGCCTAGGGATCTGGTCTTCGAAGATTGTCATGCTTCAACCTGCTTGGGGATCCTCCAGTCCCAGGGGTCCCAGGAGGTCATCACGCCTTGACCTGCCTAGGGACCCAATTCTCGGGAGGCTGTCATGCCTTGACCTGCCTGGGGATTCGATCTCTAGGAGGCTGTCACATCTCAGCCTGCCTGGGGATCTGCACCCTCACCCGGGGACGCCTGGTTCTCAGGTTACAACAGTTCTGGGTAGGATAAGCTTCAGAAAGACTCACCCCTAAGGAAGTCTACCTATGCAAACAGAAAGAATCCTATTACTTCTGGGACTGTGCCCAGTCTCAGCAATAACTCAGGAGCCCAATAAGAACCCCATTGCCTTTCTGGAAAGGCTAAAGGAGGCACTCCAAAAGTTTACCAATCTAGACTCAGACTCTTACGAGGAACAGGTGATTTTAAAGGACAAATTCCTGTCCCAATGTGCATCAGATATCAGAATTAAGCTACAACAGCAGGACCTTGCTGCCTCTTTAGATGAGATGGTCCAGACAGCCACCAATACCTTTTATAACAGAGAACAGGAGAAGGAGGCCAGGGCCCAGGAGAAGGAGAGAAAGAAAGAGACAAGGTATGCCCGGATGCTGGCCACCCTCCAGAGAAGCCCTATGGCAAACCCGAGTCCCTGAAGGACAAGGCACGAGACAAATGCCTGATCTGTAGACAGGCGGGGCATTGGGCCAAAGAGTGTCCAAACCATGACAAGTCTCCTAGAACAGCTTGCCACAAATGCCATCAACTGGAACATTGGGCAGCACTCTGCCCTGGGGACCCAAGAGCCTCAAGGTCAAGCGCCAAGCCTACCCTCACGATGGTTCAAGAGGACTGAAGTGGCCCGCTCAAGCCAGCCCACCTGTCACAGATAACCATCACAGGGCTGAAGCCAAGGGTACAACTGGATGTGGCAGGTAGGTCCGAGAATTTCTTGGTTGACACAGGGGATAACTACTCTGTCTTGATCTCCTACTCTGGAGCCTTCTCCTCCCAAACATGTACCATTTTGGGTGCTACAGGAAAAACAACTACTAAAAGATTCACCTGAGCACTTCTTTGTTGCTGGGATGGACAAATATTTTCCCACCAGTTTCTGGTGGTCCTTGAGTGTCCTACTCCCTTATTGGGAAGAGATATACTCACTAAACTGGAGACCACCCTTGTGATGGGAAGTTTTTTAGCCCCTAGAGCTCTACAGCTCCTGGTTACTACTGAAGAACCCACTACACCTGCAATAGAGAGGGACCACAAACTATGGGAAGACAAAATTAACCCCCAGGTGTGGGACCAGGGGATTCCTGGACGAGCCCACCAAGCTGAACTGGTCATCATTGTCCTCCGAGATCCCACTCGGTTTCCTAACTGGAAACAATATCCTCTCAAAAGAGATACAGCCTTTAATAAATAAATTCCTTGCTTGTGGGCTATTGGTCCCCACCAGTTCGCCATGTAACACCCCAATCCTCTCAGTAAAGAAAAAAGACGGAACCTGGTGAATGGTTCAAGATCTCCGGATCATAAATGAAGCTGTAGTCCCCCTCCATCCCACAGTACCCAATCCCTATGTAGTCTTGGGAGAAATCCCACCCAGTGCCAAGTGGTTTACAGTCTTGGATCTCAAAGATGCATTTTTTTGCATACCACTGGCTAAAGAATCCCAATACCTTTTTGCCTTTGAGTGGGAGGCCCCAGGAGAAAAACACCAACAGATTACTTGGACAGTATTACCTCAGGGGTTCAGAGATAGCCCCCATCTATTTGGACAGGCCCTTAGCCCGGACCTCCTAGATCTGGACCTGGGACCTAATGGGAAAATATGACAATATGTAGATGACCTACTACTCTGCTCTCCAGATGAGAAAAGTGCCCAACAACATGCAATTCAGTTTCTAAACTTCTTGGCAGAATGGGGATATAAAGCCTCCCGTGCTAAGGCACAGATGGTCCAGACAAAGGTCACTTACCTGGGAGTTCAGATTACACATGGGTCCAGGAGGCTGTCCTGTGATCGGGTACAAGGAATTCTCCAGTTGCCCTCCCCCCCGACTTGAAAATAATTGCGAGCTTTCCTGGGTTTAACTGGTTATTGTAGAATCTGGATACCCAACTATGGCCTAATTGCCCAGTCCTTATATGAAAGCTTAAAGGGACGAGATGATTCAATCCCACTAATGTGGGGAACTCCTCAAAAGAAGGCAGAGGCTACACTAAAACAGGCCTTAACTCAGGTACCTGCCTTGAGGTTGCCAGACCTAGAAAAAGTATTCCAACTTTATGTCCATGAAAGAGAGGGAATAGCCTTGGGAGTGTTAACTCAAAGGTTGGGATCTGAGCCCCAGCCTGTAGCTTACTTATCCAAGAGGCTCGATCCAGCTACCCGAGGATGGCCCCATTGCCTTCGAAATCTTGCAGCTATTGCAATCATGATAGAAGATGCTTTAAAACTTTCCTTTGGGGACAAACTAACTATTTTTACCAGCCACCAAGTAAAACAACTCCTAAATGGGAGAGGCCATTTATGGATGTCTGATCAAAGAATCCTCAGATATCAAGTAATGCTGATGGAAAATCCAGGCCTCACTATATCCCCTTGTGAGGTTCTTAACCCAGCCACCCTCCTACCTACCTGCGAGGGCTCTCTCCCCTTTCACTCTTGTCTAGAAACCTTGGACCACTGGACAAAACCCCGAGAGGGATTGTCAGAAGATCCTTTGACCAATCCTGAGGAAATCTGGTACACTGATGGAAGCAGCTTTGTCCTGGATGGAAAAAGAAGAGCCGGGTATGCAGTAGTCTCCAATTTTGAGACCATAGAGGCTAAGCCTCTGCCACCAGTTACTTCAGCCCAGTTAGCTGAGCTCATAACCCTGACTCGAGTTTTAGAGCTGGGAAAAGGAAAAAGAATAGCCATTTACACTGACTCAAATATGCCTTTCTGGTGCTACATGCACATGCAGCTATTTGGAAAGAAAGGGGCGACTTGACCACCCGAGGGTCCCCAATCAGATATAGTGATCAGATTCTTCGACTCTTGGAGGCAGTCCATCTACCCACTGAGGTTTCAGTCTCCTGCTGTAAAGGACACCAAAAAGGGAATACAGAAGTGGCACGAGGGAACCAAGCAGCTGATCAGGCAGCTAGGAGAGCAGAATTACAGAACCATGTCCTAATAGGGATTGCCACCTTAGTTCCACAGACTAATTTGCCAGAAGCTCCTTCATATACTGAAAGTGAGACTCTTAAAGCTAAGAGCGAGGGCTTTCAAGAAGATCATATGGGGTGGTTCCAAAAGGAGGGACTCATTTTTCTCCCTGGAAACTTCCAATGGAAGTTGGTTAACTCCTTACATGCCACTACTCATTTAAGAGAAAAGGCCCTCAAAAGATTACTAGAAAGATCCTTCAGAGGAACAGGCTTCCAAACGACTATAAGACAGGTGGTCTCCTTTTGTCCCACTTGCCAATTAAACAACCCCCAAGGAGCTCGAAGACCCCAGCTGGCCCAGCCTGTCCAACGACGTGGGCCCTACCCAGGAGAGGACTGGCAGATGGACTTCACCCAGATGCCAGTTTCTCAAGGGTGTAAATACCTATTAGATATGATAAATACATTCACAGGATGGATTGAAGGCTTTCCCACCCAGACTGAGAAGGCTGAGGAGGTGGTAAAAAAAACTGCTCCATGAAATCATTCCAAGATTTGGTCTGCCCAGGTCATTACAAAGCCTTCTTCGGTGATCAATGGAAAGAAATAGAGGAAAACAACAGAATGGGAAAGACAAGAGATCTTTTCAAGAAAATTAGAGATACTAAGGGAACACTTCATGCAAAGATAGGCTCAATAAAGGACAGAAATTGTATGGACCTAACAGAAGCAGCTGATGTTAAGAAGAGGTGGCAAGAATACACAGAACTGTACAAAAAAGATCTTCATGACCCAGATAATCACATTGGTGTGATCACTGACCTAGAGCCAGACATCCTGGAATGTGAAGTCAAGTGGGCCTTAGAAAGCATCACTACGAACAAAGCTAGTGGAGGTGATGGAATTCCAATTGAGCTTTTTCAAATCCTGAAAGATGATGCTGTGAAAGTGCTGCATTCAATATGCCAGTAAATTTGGAAAACTCAGCAGTGGCCACAGCATTGGAAAAGGTCAGTTTTCATTCCAATACCAAAGAAAGGCAATGCCAAAGAATGCTCAGACTACCGCACAATTTCACTCATCTCACATGCTGGCAAAGTAATGCTCAAAATTCTCCAAGCCAGGCTTCAGCAATACATGAACCTTGAACTTCCAGATGTTCAAGCTGGTTTTAAGAAAAGGCAGAGGAACCAGAGACCAAATTGCCAACATCTGCTGGATCATCGAAAATCAAGAGAGTTCCAGAAAAACATCTGTTTCTGCTTTATTGACTATGCCAAAGCCTTTGACTGTGTGGATCACAATAAATTGTGGAAAATTCTGAAAGAGATGGGAGTACCAGACCACCTGACCTGCCTCTTGATAAACCTGTATGCAGGTCAGGAAGCAACAGTTAGAACTGGACATGGAACAACAGACTGGTTCCAAATAGGAAAAGGAGTACGTCAAGGCTGTATATTGTAACCCTGCTTATTTAACTTCTATGCAGAGTACATCATGAGAAACTTTGGGCTGGAAGAAGCACAAGCTGGAATCAAGACTGCCGGGAGAAATATCAATAACCTCAGATATGCAGATGACACCACCCTTATGGCAGAAAGTGAAGAGGAACTAAAGAGCCTCTTGATGAAAGTGAAAGATGAGAGTGAAAAAGTTGGCTTAAAGTTCAACATTCAGAAAACGAAGATCATGGCATCCAGTCCCATCACTTCATGGGAAATTGATGGGGAAACAGTGGAAACAGTGTCAGACTTTATTTTTGGGGGCTCCAAAATCACTGCAGATGATGATTGCAGCCATGAAATTAAAAGACGCTTACTCCTTGGAAGGAAAGTTAATGACCAACCTAGATAGCATATTCAAAAGCAGAGACATTACTTTGCCAACAAAGATCCGTCTAGTCAAGGCTATGGTTTTTCCAGTGGTCATGTATGGATGTGAGAGTTGGACTGTGAAGAAAGCTGAGTGCCAAAGAATTGATGCTTTTGAAGTGTGGTGTTGGAAAAGACTCTTGAGAGTCCCTTGGACTGCTAGGAGATCCAACAGTCCATTCTGAAGGAGATCAGTCCTGGGATTTCTTTGGAAGGAATGATGCTAAAGCTGAAACTCCAGTACTTTGGCCCCCTCATGCGAAGAGTTGACTCATTGGAAAAGACTCTGATGCTGGGAGGGATTGGGGGCAGGAGGAAAAGGGGATGACAGAGGATGAGATGGCTGGATGACATCACTGATTCGACGGATGTGAGTCTGAGTGAACTCCGGGAGTTGGTGATGGACAGGGAGGCCTGGCTTGCTGCGATTCATGGGGTTGCAAAGAGTCGGACATGACTGAGCGACTGAACTGAATTGAAGATGGCAGAGGAATAGGACAGGGAAACCACTTTCTCCCCCACAAATTCATCAAAAGAACATTTGAGTGCTGAGCAAATTCCACAAAACGACTTCTGAATGCTGACATCAGGCACCCAGAAAGGCAGCCCATTGTCTTCAAAAGGAGGTAGGAGAAAATATAAAAGATAAAAAAAGAGACAAAAGGTCTAGGGACGGAGATCCGTCCCTGGAAGGGAGTCTTAAAAAAGAGAGAAGTTTCCAAACACCAGGAAATACTCTCACCGGCGAGTCTGTGGCAAGCCTTGGAACCTCAGAGGGCAACATAACAGGGAGGAAAAATAAGTAAATAATTAAAACCCACAGATTACATGCCTAATGGCAACTCCCAGGGGAGAAGCAGCACAGATACTCGCATCTGCCACTAGCAAGTGTGGACTGGGCAGGGAGGCACGGGCTGCATTGCTTAGGGTGAGGACCGGGCATGAATGCCCTGAGGGAAATCTGAAGGAACTAACTTGAGATAGCAACCCAGACTGTGGGATAGCTTTCCCTCAAAAAGCCCTAACCTAAGACACCACCAGGCCCACTCACAGAACAAAGGACTGAGCAAAGCTAGCCAGCTGCGGACTGGCCCATCCCCTGCCAGAGACAGGCAGGTGAGGGCAGCCAGAGATGGAAAGGGGAAACTGTGGCCCCAGAGAGGCATCATCTACCAAACTGCAAGCAGGCTTGGTTGCTAACCAAGACTTCTTGGGATTCTGAATGGTCGACATCTGCCGGGAGGGTTGCAGCCAGAGATCAGCTCCCCAGAAGAGACAGAGGGCACACCTGAGAAGGCGCGCCAGTTGTGCACCGGTTGTACACCCAGAAAACCTGGCAGCTGGGATGGGAGAGGAGATAAGACACAGCCCCCAACTGGGGGTGACTGAGCTCACCAAGCATCTGGTCACCTGAGCTGTTCAGACCTAGGAAGGGCACAAAACGCAGGCCCAATCAGGTCTGCGCCTTTGTGGAGTCCCTGAGAACCGGAACCTGAGTGGCTTAGACCTGGGAAGTGCATGCAACCCAGGGCCCACCTCAGACAGTTCCTGGCAGGGCAACCTAGAGCCTGAACAGTGTAGACTGGGAAGCACACACGCCATGAACAGGGGCAAACCCAGTGTGGCCGACAATGTGAGCACTCCCCACAAACACCAGTGATGTTTGTTTGAAGTGTTCCACCCTCCCCACAGCATGCCTGAAAAAGTAAGCCTAAAAAAAGTGACCACCACTGCCCCCTTGTGTCAGGGTGGAAATTAGACACGGAAGAGACCAGCAAACAGAAGAAGCTAAAATAAACAGAGGGAACCACTTTGGAAGTGACAGGTGCAATAGATTAAAACCCAGCAATTAGCACCGACTACATAGGAAGGGGCCTATAGATCTTGAAAACTATAAGCCAGATCAAGGAACTATCTGAAAATGAACTGACCCCACACTGGCCACAACACCACCAGAGAAAGTCATAGATATATTTTTACTATTATCATTTTTTAAATTTTTATTTTTTAATTTTAAGTCCTCTATTACTCCTTTAATTTTCATTTTTATAACCTATTACATTGCAAAAAAAGACCCTATTTTTAAAGCAAACTTCATATATATATATTATAATTTTTGTGACTTTTTTTTTCAACTTTACAATATTGTATTGGTTTTGCCATATATCAACATAAATCTGCCATAGGTATACACGTGTTCCCCATCCTAAACCCTCCTCCCTCCCCATACCATCCTTCTGGGTCGTCCCAGTGCACCAGCCCCAAGCATCCAGTATTGTGCATCGAACCTGGACTGGCGACTTGTTTCATATATGATATTATACATGTTTCAATGCCATTCTCCCAAATCATCCCACCCTCTCCCTCTCCCACAGAGTCAAAAAGACTGTTCTATACATGAGTATCTCTTTTGCTGTCTCATATACAGGGTTATTGTTACCATCTTTCTAAATTCCATATATAGTAGTTAGTATACTGTATTGGTGCTTTTCTTTCTGGCTTACTTCACTCTGTATAATAGGCTCCAGTTTCATCCACCTCATTAGAACTGATTCAAATATATTCTTTTTAATGGCTGAGTAATACTCCATTGTTTATATGTACCACAGCTTTCTTATCCATTCATCTGCTGATGGACATCTAGGTTGCTTCCATGTCCTACTGCGATGAACACTGAGGTACATGTATCTCTTTCAATTCTGATTTCCTCAGTGTGTATGCCCAGCAGTGGGATTGCTGGATCATAAGGCAGTTCTATTTCCAGTTTTTAAAGGAATCTCCACACTGTTCTCCATAGTGGCTGTACTAGTTTGCATTCCCACCAACAGTGTAAGAGGGTTCCCTTTTCTCCACACCCTCTCCAGCATTTATTGCTTGTAGACTTTTGGATCACAGCCATTCTGACTGGCGTGAAATGGTACCTCATAGTGGTTTTGATTTGCATTTCTCTGATAATGAGTGATGTTGAGCATCTTTTCATGTGTTTGTTAGCCATCTGTATGTTTTCTTTGGAGAAATGTCTATTTAGTTCTTTGGCCCATTTTTTGATTAGGTCGTTTATTTTTCTGGAACTGAGCTTGTATATTTTTGAGATTAGTTGTTTGTCAGTTGCTTCATTTGCTATTATTTTCTCCCATTCTGAAGGCTGCCTTTTCACCTTGCTTATAGTTTCCTTTGTTGTGCAGAAGCTTTTAAGTTTAATTAGGTCCCATTTGTTTATTTTTACTTTTATTTCCAATATTCTTGGAGGTGGATCATAGAGGATCCTGCTGTGATGTATGTCAGAGAGTGTTTTGCCTATGTTCTCCTCTAAGAGTTTTATAGTTTCTGGTCTTACATTTAGATCTGTAATCCATTTTGAGTTTATTTTTGTGTATGGTGTTAGAAAGTGTTCTAGTTTCATCCTTCTACAAGTGGTTGACCAGTTTTCCCAGCACCACTTGTTAAAAAGATTGTCTTTTCTCCATTGTATATTCTTGCCTCCTTTGTCAAGGATAAGGTGTCCATACGTGCGTGGATTTATCTCTGGGCTTTCTATTTTGTTCCATTGATCTATATTTCTGTCTTTGTGCCAGTACCATACGGTCTTGATGACTGTGGCTTTGTAGTAGAACCTGAAGTCAGGCAGGTTGATTCCTCCAGTTCCATTCTTCTTTCTCAAGATTGCTTTGGCTATTCGAGGTTTTTTGTATTTCCATACAAATTGTGAAATTATTTGTTCTAGCTCTGTGAAGGATATCATTGGTAGCTTGATAGGGATTGCATTGAATCTATAAATTGCTCTGGGTAGTATACTTATTTTCACTATATTGATTCTTCCAATGCATTAACATTGTATATTTCTCCATCTATTAGTGTCCTCTTTTTTTCTTTCAACAGTGTTTTATAGTTTTCTATATATAGGTCTTTAGTTTCTTTAGGTAGATATATTCCTAAGTATTTCATTCTTTTCGTTGCAATGGTGAATGGAATTGTTTCCTTAATTTCTCTTTCTATTTTCTCATTATTAGTGTATAGGAATGCAAAAGATTTCTATGTGTTGATTTTATATTCCTCAACTTTACTATATTCATTGATTAGCTCTAGTAATTTTCTGGTGGAGTTTTTAGGGTTTTCTATGTAGAGGATCACGTCATCTGCAAACAGTGAGAGTTTTACTTCTTTTACAATCTGGATTCCTTTTATTTATTTTTCTGCTGTGATTGCTGTGGCCAAAACTTCCAAAACTATTTTGAATAGTAATGGTGACAGTGGGCACCCTTGTCTTGTTCCTGCCTTTAGGGGAAATTTTTCACCATTGAGGATAACGTTTGCTGTGGGTTTGTCATATATAGCTTTTATTATGTTGAGGTATGTTCTTTCTATTCCTGCTTTCTGGCTGGTTTTTATCATAAATGGATCTTGAATTTTGTCAAAGGATTTCTCTGCATCTATTGAGATAATCCTATGGTTTTTATTTTTCATTTTGTTAATGTGGTGTATTACAATGATTGATTTGTGGATATTGAAGAATCCTTGCATCTCTGGGATAAAGCCCACTTGGTCATAGTGTATGATCTTTTTAAAGTGTTGTTGGATTCTGATTGATAGAATTTTATTAAGGATATTTGCATCTAGGTTCATCAGTGATATTGGCCTGTAGTTTTCTTTTTTGGTGGCATCTTTGTCAGGTTTTGGGATTAGGGTGATGGTGGCCTCATAGAATGAGTTTGAAAGTTTACCTTCCTCTGCAATTTTCTGGAAGAGTTTGAGTAGGATAGGTGTTAGCTCTTCCCGAAATTTTTGGTAGAATTCAGCTGTGAAGCCATCTGGATCTGGGCTTTTGTTTGCTGGAAAATTTCTGACTACAGTTTCAATTTTTGTGCTTGTGATGGGTCTCTTAAGATTTTCTATTTCTTCCTGGTTCAGTTTTGGAAAGTTGTACTTTTCTAAGAATTTGTCCATTTCTTCCATGTTGTCCATTTTATTGCCATATAATTGCTGATAGTAGTCTCTTATGATCCTTTGTATTTCTGTGTTGACTGTTACCATCTCTCCATTTTCATTTCTAATTTTATTGATTTGATTTTTCTCCCTTTGTTTCTTGATGAGTTTGGCTAATTGTTTGTCAATTTTATTTATCCTTTCAAAGAACCAGCTTTTGGCTTTGTTGATTTTTGCTATGGTCTCTTTTGTTTTGTTTTGTTTTTTGCATTTATTTCTGCCCTAATTTTTAAGATTTCTTTCCTTCTACTAACCCTGGGGTTCTTCATTTCTTCCTTTCTAGTTGCTTTAGGTGTAGAGTTAGGTTATTTATTTGACTTTTTTCTTGTTTCTTGAGGTATGCCTGTATTGCTATGAACTTTCCCCTTTAGGAGTGCTTTTACAGTGTCCCATAGGTTTTGGGTTGTTGTGTTTTCATTTTCATTTGTTTCTATGAAAATGTTGATTTTTTTTTTAATTTCTTCTGTGATTTGTTGGCTATTCAGCAGCATGTTGTTCAGCCTCCATATGTTGGAATTTTTAATAGTTTTTCTCCTGTAATTGAGATCTAATCTTACTGTATTGTGGTCAGAAAAGATGCTTGGAATGATTTCAATTTTTTTGAGTTTACCAAGGCTACATTTATGACCCAAGATGTGATCTATCCTGGAGAAGGTTCCGTGTGTGCTTGAGAAAAAGGTGAAATTAATTGTTTTGGGGTGAAATGTCCTATAGATATCAATTAGGTCTAACTGGTCTATTGTATTGTTTAAAGTTTGTGTTTCCTTGTTAATTTTCTGTTTAGTTGATCTATCCATAGGTGTGAGTGGGGTATTAAAGTCTCACACTATTCTTGTGGTATTGTTAATTTCCCCTTTCATACTTGTTAGCATTTGTCTTACATATTGTGGTGCTCTTATGTTGGGTGCATATATATTTATAAGTGTTATATCTTCTTCATGGATTGATCCTTTGATCATTATGTAGTGACCTTCTTTGTCTCTTTTCACAGCCTTTGTTTTAAAGTCTATTTTATCTGATATGAGTTTTGCTACTCGTGCTTTTTTTTGGTCTCTATTTGAATGAAATATCTTTTTCCAGCCCTTCACTTTCAGTCTGTATGTGTCCCCTATTTTGAGTTGGGTCTCTTGTAGACAACATATATAGGGGTCTTGTTTTTGTCTCCATTCAGCCAGTCTTTGTCTTTTGGTTGGGGCATTCAACCCATTTACATTTAAGGTAATTACTGATAAGTATGATCCCGTTGCCATTTACTTTATTGTTTTGGGTTCAAGTTTATGCACCCTTTTTGTGTTTCCTGTCTAGACAATATCCTTTAGCATTTGTTGGAGAGCTGGTTTGGTGGTGCTGAAGTCTCTCAGCTTTGCTTGTCTGTAAAGCTTTTGATTTCTCCTTCATATTTGAATGAGATCCTTGCTGGGTACAGTAATCTGGGCTGTAGGTTATTTTTTTCATCACTTTAAGTATGTCTTGCCATTCCCTCCTGGCTTGAAGAGTTTCTATTGAAAGATCAGCTGTTATCCTTATGGGAATTCCCTTGTGTGATATCTGTTGTTTTTCCCTTGCTGCTTTTAATATTTGTTCTTTGTGTTTGATGTTTGTTAATTTGATTAATATGTGTCTTGGGGTGTTTTGCCTTGGATTTATCCTGTTTGGGACTCCCTGGGTTTCTTGGACTTGGGTGATTATTTCCTTTCCCATTTTAGGGAAGTTCTCAACTATTATCTCCTCAAGTATTTTCTCATGATCTTTCTTTTTGTCTTTTTCTTCTGGGACTCCTATGATTCAAATATTGTAGTGTTTAATATTGTCCTGGAGTTCTCTGAGATTGTCCTCATTTCTTTTAATTCTTTTTTCTTTTTTCCTCTGGGATTCACTTATTTCTACCATTCTATCTTCTAATTCACTAATCCTATCTTCTGCCTCTGTTATTCTACTCTTTGTTGTCTCCAGAGTGTTTTTGATCTCATTTATTGCATTATTAATCATATATTGACTCTTTTTTATTTCTTCTAGGTCCTTGTTAAACCTTTCTTGCATCTTCTCAATCCTTGTCTCCAGGCTATTTAACTGAGATTCTATTTTGATTTCAAGATTTTGTATCATTTCACTATCATTATTCAGAATTCTTTATCAGGTAGATTCCCTATCTCTTCCTCTTTTGTTTGGTTTGGTATGCATTTATCCTGTCCCTTTACTTGCTTGGTATTCCTCTGTCTCTTCATCTAGTTTATATTGCTGAGTTTGGGGTGCCTTTCTGTATTCTGGCAGTTTGTGGAGTTCTCTTTATTGTGGAGTTTCCTCACTGTGTGTGGGTTTGTACAGGTGCCTTCTCAAGGTTTCTTGGTTAGGGAAGCTTGTGTAAGAGTTCTGGTGGGTGGTGCTGGATTTCTTCTCTCTGTAGTGCAATGAAGTGTCCAGTAATGAGTTATGAGATGTCAATGGGTTTGGAGTAACTTTGGGCCCCCTGTATATTGGAGCTCAGGGCTGTGTTCCTGTGTCGCTGGAGAATTTGTGTGGTATGTCTTACTCTGGAACTTGTTGGCCCTACTGTGGTGCTTGGTTTCAGTGTAGCTATGGAGATGTTTGATGAGCACCTGTCAATTAATGTTCCCTGGAGTCAGGAGTTCCCTGGAGTCAGGGTTTGGACTTAAGCCTCCTGCTTCCGGTTTTTGGTCTTATTTTTACAGTACTCTCAAAACTTCTCCTTCTATGCACCACCATTGATTAAACATCTAGGTTAAAGATGAAAAGTTTCTCCACAGTGAGGGACACCCAGAGAGGTTCACATAGTTACATGGAGAAGAGAAGAGGGAGGAGGGCGTTAGAGGTGATCTGAATGAGGTGAGGTAGAATCAATAGAGGAGAGAGCAGGCTAGCCAGTAATCACTTCCTTATGTGCACTCCACAACTGGACCACTCAGAAATGTTCACGGAGTTATGCAGAGAAGAGAAGAGGGAGGAAGGAGACAGAGGTAGCCAGGAGGATAAAAGGGGGGAATGAAAAGGAGAGAGACAGATCCAGCCAGTAATCAGTTCCCTAAGTGTTCTCCACCGTCTGGAACATACAGAAATTCAAAGAGTTGGGTAGAGCAGAGAGGGGTTAGGGAGGAGACACGGGCTACCTGGTGGAGAAAAAGGAGAGTCCAAATGGGGAGACAGCAGTCAAGCAAGTAATCTCACTCTCAAGTAAAAATGGGTAATGAAGATTGGGTTCCTCAAGGTACAAAATTGATAACAAATACCAAAAAGCAAAAATTAAAAATCTAGAGTAGAGTTAGGAATTTCAAAAATGCAATGTTAAAGAAAAGAAGAAGAAGAAGAAAGAGAAAAAGAAAAAAGTCACAAAAATTATTAATATATAGATAGATAGATAGATATAGGTACCTAATTGATAACAAATACCAAAAAGCAAAAATTAAAAATCTAGAGTAGAGCTTGGAATTTCAAAAATACAGTGTTAAAGAAAAAAAGAAAAAAAAAAAAGAAAGAGAAAAAAAAACTTACAAAAATTATAAAAAATATATATGTGAAGTTTGCTTTTAAAAAAATAAGGTCTTTTTTTTTTTGCAAAGTAATATTAGGTTATAAAAGTGAAAATTGAAGGAGTAATAGAGAACTTAAATTTAAAAAAAAAAATTAGGAGAGGGAGAGGGTGGGGAGATTTGGGAGAATGGCATTGAAACATGTATAATATCATGTATGAAACGAGTCACCAGTCCAGGTTCGATGCACAATACTGGATGCTTGGGGCTGGTGCACTGGAACGACCCAGAGGGAGAGTATGGGGAGGGAGGAGGGAGGAGGGTTCAGGATGGGGAACACAGGTATACCTGTGGTGGATTCATTTCGATATTTGGCAAAACTAATACAATATTGTAAAGTTTAAAAATAAAATAAAACTTAAAAAAATAAAATAAAATACTAAAGGTGAAAACAGAAAAAAAAAATTTTTTTAAGAGAAAGAATGATCATAAAAATAGTAAAAATATATCTAGGACTTTCTCTGGTGTTGTGGATGTTTTGGGATCAGTTCATTTTCAGCTAGTTCCTTGGTCTGGCTTATATTTCTCAAGATCTATAGGCCTCTTCCTATGTAGTTGGTACTAACGACAGAGTTTTAATCTATTGCACCTGTCGTTTCCAAGGCGGTTCCCTCTGTTTTAGCTTCTTCTGTTTGCTGGTCTCTTCAGTGTCTGATTTCCACCCTGACACAAAGGGGGTGGTGGTGGACACTTTTTTTTTTTTTTTTTTTAGGCTCACTTATTCAGTCGCACTGTGGGGAGGGAGGGACACTGCAAACAAATAACACTGGCGTGTGCTTGCAGTGCCTCAGCCACACTGGGCCTGCCCCCACTCACGGAGCATGTACCCATCCTGCCCACACTGCTCAGGCTCTAGGTTGCTCCACTGGGAACCATCCGAGGCTGGCCCTGGGCTGCATGCACCTCCCAGGTCTAAGCCGCTCAGGTTCAGGCACTCCGGTAGTCCTCAGAGGCGCAGACTTGGTTGGGCCTGCGTTTTGTGCTCTTCCCAGGTCTGAGCAACTCAGGTGATGAAGTGTTTGGCGAGAGCGGTTGCTGCAACTTATCGCCTCCCCACCGCTCGGTTTTCTGGGTGTACAACCAGCGCACCTTCTCAGGCAAATATTGACCGTCCAGAACCCCAAGAAGTCTTAGCAAAGAAGCTTGCTTACAGTTTTGTAGATAATGTCTCTCTGGGGCTGCGATTGCCCCCTTCCAGCTTTGGCTGCCTGTCACCAGAGGGGGATGGTCTGCAGCCGGGTATCTCTTTTCAGTCCTTTGTTCTGCGCGCAAGCCTGGCGGTGTCTGAGGTTAGGGCTGGCTTTTCAAGTGGTAGTTAATCCACAGTCTGGTTGGCTAGCCCAAGTTAGTTCACTCAGATAGCACTCAGGGCATTCAGGCCAGATCCTTACTCTAAGCGATGCAGTCCATGCCTCCCTGCCCAGCCCCTGCTTGCCAGTGGCGGGTGCAGGCATCTGCGCTGCTTCTCTGCTGAGGAAGTTACCGTTGGGCTTGTAATCTGTGAGTTTTAATTGTTTATTTATTTTTCCTCCCTGTTATGTTGCCCTGTGTGCTTCCAAGGCTCGGCAAGACTCAGCAGTGAGAGTGTTTCTTGGTGTTTGGAAACTTCTGTCTTTTTAAGACCATTTGCAGGATGGAGCTCCATCCCTCCCTCTTTTGTCTCTTTTTTTGTCTTTTATATTTTTTCCTACCTCCTTTCGAAGACAATAGGCTGCTTTTCTGGGTACCTGATGTCCTCTGCTGGCATTCAGAAGTTGTTTTGCGGAATTTACTTGGCATTTAAACGTTCTTTTGATGAATTTGTGGGGGAGAAAGTGGTCTCCCCGTCCTATTCCTCTGTCATCTTAGCTCCTCCCCCCTGTTTTTTTCTTTAATATGTATTTTTGAGAATCTAACCTCCACTTTAGATTTTTAATCTTTGCTTTTTGGTATTTGTTATCACTTTTGTACCTTTAAGAACCCAATCTTCAGTACCCATTTTTACTTGGGAGCAAGATTACTGGCTTGATAGCTGTCTCCTCTTTTGGACTCTCCTTTTTCTCCATCAGGTCGCCTCTATCTCCTCCCTCCCCATTCTCTTCTCTACCCAACTCTGTGAATCTCTTTGTGTGTTCCAGTCTGTAGAGAACACTTAGGGAACTTACTACTGGCTAGATCTGTCTCTCTCCTTTTGATTCCCCCTTTAAACCTCCTGGCCACTTCTGTCTCCTTCCTCCCTCTTCTCTTCTCTCTATAACTCCATGAACATCTCTGAGGGATCCAGACTGTGGACAGCACACAGGGAAGTGATACTATCTAGCTTGCTCTCTTCCCTTTTGATTCCCTCTCTTCTCCTCCTGGTCACCTCTATCTCCCTCCTCTCTCTTCTTTTCTCCATGTAACTCTGTGTACCTCTCTGGGTGTCCCTCACTGTGGAGAAACTTTTCATCATTAACCTAGATGTTTAATAATTGGTTCTGTATAGATGGAGAAGTCTTGAGGCTACTGTAAGAATAAGACTGAAAACCAGAGGCAGAAGGCTTAAGTCCAAATCCTGAGAACACCAGAGAACTCTTGACTCCAGGGAACAGTAATCAATAGGAGCTCATCAAACACCTCCATACCTACACTGAAACTAAGCACCACCCAAGGGCCAACAATTTCCAGAGCAAGACATACCACACAAATCTCCAGCAACACAGGAACATAGCCCTGAGTTTCAATATACATGCTGTCCAAAGTTACTCCAAACCCACTGACATCTCATAACTCATTACTGGACACTTCATTGCACTCCAGAGAGAAGAAATCCAGCTCCACCCACCAGAACACTGACACAAGCTTCCCTAACCAGGAAACCTTGACAAGCCACCCATCCAACCCCACCCACAGCGAGGAACCTCCATAATAAAGAGAACTCCACAAACTGCCAGAATACAGAAAAGGCACCACAAACACAGCAATATAAACAAGAAGAAAAGGCAGAGAAATACCCAGCAGGTAAAGGAACAGAATAAATGCCCACCAAACCAAACAAGAGAGGAGGAGATAGGGAATCTACTGATAAAGAATTCCGAATAATGATAGTGAAAATGATACAAAATCTTGAAACCAAATGGAGTTACAGATAAATAGCCTGGAGACAAGGATTGAGAAGATGCAAGAAAGGTTTAACAAGGACCTAGAAGAAATAAAAAAGAATCAATATATAATGAATAATGCAACAAAGGAGATCAAAAGCACTCTGGAGTGAGCCAACAGTAGAATAACGGAGGCAGAAGATAGGATAAGTGAGGTAAAAAATAGAATGGCAGAAATAAATGAAACAGAAAAGAAAAAAGAATTAAAAGAAATAAGGACAAACTCAGGGACCTCTGGGATAATGCTAAATGCTCCAACATTTGAATCATAGGAATCCCAGAAGAAGAAGACAAAAAGAAAGATCATGAGAAAATACTTGAGGAGATAATAGTTGAGAACTTCCCTAAAATGGGAAAGGAAATAATCACCCAAGTCCAAGAAACCCAGGGAGTCCCAAACAGGATAAATCCAAGGCAAAACACCCCAAGACACATATTAATCAAATTAACAAACATCAAACACAAAGAACAAATATTAAAAGCAGCAAGGGAAAAACAACAGATATCACACAAGGGAATTCCCATAAGGATAACAGCTGATCTTTCAATAGAAACTCTTCAAGCCAGGAGGGAATGGCAAGACATAATTAAAGTGATGAAAAAAATAACCTACAGCCCAGATTACTGTACCCAGCAAGGATCTCATTCAAATATGAAGGAGAAATCAAAAGCTTTACAGACAAGCAAAGCTGAGAGACTTCAGCACCACCAAACCAGCTCTCCAACAAATGCTAAAGGATATTGTCTAGACAGGAAACACAAAAAGGGTGCATAAACTTGAACCCAAAACAATAAAGTAAATGGCAATGGGATCATACTTATCAGTAATTACCTTAAACGTAAATGGGTTGAATGCCCCAACCAAAAGACAAAGACTGGCTGAATGGAGACAAAAACAAGACCCCTATATACGCTGTCTACAAGAGACCCACCTCAAAACAAGGGACAAATACAGACTGAAAGTGAAGGGCTGGAAAAAAGATATTGCACGCAAATAGAGACCAAAGAAAGCAGGAGTAGCAAAACTCATATCAGATAAAATAGACTTTAAAACAAAGGCTGTGAAAAGAGATAAAGAAGGTCACTACATAATGATCAAAGGATCAATCCAAGAAGAAGATATAACACTTATAAATATATATGCACCCAACATAAGAGCACCACAATATGTAAGACAAATGCTAACAAGTATGAAAGGGGAAATTAACAATACCACAATAATAGTGGGAGACTTTAATACCCTAGTCACACCTATGGATAGATCAACTACACAGAAAATTAACAAGGAGACACAAACTTTAAATGATACAATAGACCAGTTAGACCTAATTGATACCTATAGGACATTTCACCACAAAACAATAAATTTCACCTTTTTCCGAACTGCACATGGAACCTTCTCCAGGGTAGATCACATCCTGGGTCATAAATCTAGCCTTGGTAAATTCTAAAAAATTGAAATCATTCCAAGCTTCTTTTCTAACCACTATGCAGTAAGATTAGATCTCAATTACAGGAGAAAAACTATTAAAAATCTCAAAATAAAGAGGCTGAACAACATGCTGCTGAATAACCAACAAATCACAGAAGAAATCAAAAAAGAAATAAAGATATGCATAGAAGTGAAAGAAAATGATAACACAACAACCCAAAACCTATGGGACACTGTAAAAGCAGTGCAAAGGGGAAGGTTCATAGCAATACAGGCATACCTCAAGAAACAAGAAAAAAATTAAATAAATAACCTAACTCTCCACCTAAAACAACTAGAAAAGTAAGAAAGGAAGAAGCCCAGGGTTTGTAGAAGGAAAGAAATCTTAAAACTTAGGGCAGAAATAAATGAAAAAGAAACAAAAGAGACCATAGCAAAAATTAGCAAAGCCAAAAGCTAGTTCTTTGAGAAGATAATAAAATTGACAAACCATTAGCCAGACTCATCAAGAAACAAAGGGAGAAAAATCAAATCAACAAAATTAGAAATGAAAATGGAGAGATCATAACAGACAACATAGAAATACAAAGGATCAAAAGAGACTACTATCAGCAATTATATGGCAATAAAATGGACAATGTGGAAGAAATGGACAAATTCTTAGAAAAGTACAACTTTCAAAAACTGAACCAGGAAGAAATAGAAAATCTTAAGAGACCCATCACAAGCACAGAAATTGAAACTGTAGTCAGAAATCTTCCAGCAAACAAAAGCCCACATCCAGATGGCTTCACAGCTGAATTCTACCAAAAATTTCGGGAAGAGCTAACACCTATCCTACTCAAACTCTTCCAGAAAATTGCAGAGGAAGGTAAAATTCCAAACTCATTCTATGATGCCAATATTACCCTGATACCAATACCTGACAGAGATGCTACAAAAAGTAAAACTATAGGCCAATATCACTGATGAACATAGATGCAAAAATCCTTAAATAAATTCTAGCAAACAGAATCCAACAACATATTTAAAAGATCATACATCATGACTAAGTGGGCTTTATCCCAGAGATGCAAGGATTCTTCAATATCTACAAATCAATCAATGTAACACACGACATTAACAAATTGAAGGTTAAAAACCATAGGATTATCTCAATAGATGCAGAGAAATCCTTTGACAAAATTCAAGATCCATTTATGATAAAAACCTGCCGGAAAGCAGGAATAGAAGAAACATACCTCAACATAACACAAGCTATATATGACAAACCCACAGCAAACATTATCCTCAATGGTGAAAAACTGAAAGCATTTCCCCTAAAGGCAGGAACAAGACAAGGGTGCCCACCACCACCACTACTATTCAACATAGTTTTGGAAGTTTTAGTCAAAGCAATCAGAGCAGAAAAAAAAATTAATAAATAAAAGGAATCCAGATTGGAAAAGAAGAAGTAAAATTCTTACTGTTTGCAGATGACATGATCCTCTACATAGAAAACGCTAAAGACTCCACCAGAAAATTACTAGAGCTAATCAGTGAATATAGTAAAGTTTCAGGAAATAAAATCAACACACAGAAATCCCTTGCATTCCTATACACTAACAATGAGAAAACAGAAAGAGAAATGAAGGAAACAATCCCGTTCACCATTGCAATGAAAAGAATAAAATACTTACGAATGTATCTACCTAAAGAAACAAAAAACCTATGTATAGAAAACTATAAAACACTGTTGAAAGAAATCAAAGAGGACACAATTAGATGGAGACATATACCGTGTTCATGATCAGAAGAATTAATATAGTGAAAATGAGTATACTACCCAAAGCAATCTATAGATTCAGTGCAATACCTATCAAGCTACCAAAGGTATTTTTTAGTAAACCAGAACAAATAATTTCACAATTTGTATGGAAATACAAAAAACCTCGAATAGCCAAGGCTATCTTAAGAAGAAGAATGGAACTGGAGGAATCAACCTACCTGACTTCAGGCTCTACTACAAAGCCACAGTTATCAAGACAGTATGGTACTGGCACAAAGACAGAAATATAGATCAATGGAACAAAATAGAAAGCCCAGAGATAAATTCACGCATCTATGGACACCTTATCTTTGACAAAGGAGGCAAGAATATACAGTGGATTAAAGACAATCTCTTTAACAAGTAGTGCTGGGAAAACTGGTCAACCACTTGTAAAAGAATGAAACTAGAACACTTTCTACCACCATACACAAAAATAAACTCAAAATGGATTACAGATCTAAATGTAAGACCAGAAACTATAAAACTCTTAGAGGAGAACATAGGCAAAACACTCCCTGACATACATCACAGCAGGATCCTCTATGACCCACCTCCCAGAATATTGAAAATAAAAGCAAAAATAAACAAATGGGACCTAATTAAACTTAAAATCTTTTGCACAACAAGGGAAACTCTAAACTCTAAGGTGAAAAGACAGCCTTCAGAATGGGAGAAAATAATAGCAAATGAAGCAACTGACAAACAACTAATCTCAAAAATATACAAGCAACTGCTGCAACTCAATTCCAGAAAAATAAATGACCCAATCAAAAGATGCGCCAAAGAACTAAACAGACATTTCTCCAAAGAAAACATACAGATGGCTAACAAACACATGAAAAGATGCTCAACATCACTCATTATCAGAGAAATGCAAATCAAAACCACAATGAGGTACCATTTCACGCCAGTCAGAATGGCTGCTATCCAAAAGTCTACAAGCAATAAATGCTGGAGAGGGTGTGGAGAAAAGGGAACCCTCTTACACTGTTGGTGGGAATGCAAACTAGTACAGCCACTATTGAGAACAGTGTGGAGATTCTTTAAAAAACTGGAAATAGAATTGCCTTATGACTCAGCAACCCCACTTCTGGGCATACACACTGAGGAAACCAGAATTGAAAGAGACGCATGTACCCCAATGTTCATCACAGCAATGTTTATAATAGCCAAGACATGGAAACAACCTAGATGTCCATCAGTAGACGAATGGATAAGAAAGCTGTGCTACATATATACAATGCAATATTACTCAGCCATTAAAAAAGAATACATTTGAATCAGTTCTAATGAGGTGGATGAAACTGGAGCCTATTATACAGAATGAAGTAAGCCAGAAAGAAAAACACCAATACAGTATACTAATGCATATATATGGAATTTAGAAAGATGGTAACAATAACCCTGTATGCGAGAAAGCAAAAGAGACACAGATGTATAGAACAATCTTTTGGACTCTGTGGGAGAGGGCGAGGGCAGAATGATTTGGGAGAGTGGCATTGAAACATGTATATTATCATATGTGAAACGAATCACCAGTCCAGGTTCAATGCATGATACAGGATGCTTGGGGCTGGTGCACTCGGATGACCCAGAGGGATGGGATGGAGAGGGAGGTGGGAGGGGGTTTCAGGATGGGGAACACATGTACACCTGTGGCAGATTCATTTCAATGTATGGCAAAACCAATACAATATTGTAAAGTTAAAAAAAAAAAAAAAAATAAATAAATTTATATTTAAAAAAAAATAGATAGTGGAAAAAACAATCAGGAGCTCAAACACTGTTCCGTGACAACCAGAGGGGTGGGATGGGGTGGGAATAGGAGGGAAGTTCAAGAGGGAGGGGACATATGCATACCTATGACTGATTCATGTTGAAGAATGCAAGAAATCAATACAATATTGTAAAGCAATTATCCTTCAATTACAAGAAATAAATCTTAGAAAAAGGAAAAATGGAAAGTTAAATAGAGATAGATAAAGAAGATTTTATATATATTAAAGATTAAATCAAAGAGAAAAGAACAGTAGGAAAAGTAAATGAAGGAATAAATGTAGAAAAATAATAAAAAAATTTTTAGGTTTAAAATTTTTTAAATTAAAAAAAAAGAAGAAAGAAAGAAAAAAAAAAAAGAAAAATTACACAGAACTGCAAAAGACCAAAATAGAGGCAAAGGTTTATAACTGAAATTAAAAGTATGATTTAAAAAAATAAAAGCTTAATTAGATTTCATAATACTGATAAAATCAATAACTACAATGGCAGTGGGGGGGGGCAGTGGGAGGAAAAAAGAAAAAAAATCCAAAAGAAACTAAAGAACAAGTCTAAATATAAGGATAATAAATGTCTTTCTTGAGTTTCTCTTTGCAGAGTCCTTTCCCTCACTCAGAGTCACAGACCATCTCGCCTCCCTAGGATAACCTCCAATACTGCGCTGGTCTCTGGATGTGCTGTGGGGACAGTTCAGACTCTAATCTGGTCCTACTCCTGTGTGTTTTTGCCTCCAAAGTCCACAGCTATCAGAACTAGAGCTTTTTCTTTTGTGGGAGCTCTCAATGTCCATTTATATATTCCATAGACACAGAGTCTGCCTAGTTGATCATGTGGATTTAATCTGCAGCTTGTATAGCTGGTGGGAAGGTTTGGGATCTTCTTCCTTAGCCACAGTGCCCCTGGGTTTCAATTGTGGTCTTATTTCCCCCTCTACATGTGGATCATCCACTGGGGTTTGCTCCTGAGGCTGCCTTGGAGGACTGGGGGCTGCCCCAGTAAGGGCCAGGTGTGGGGATGGTGCAGCTGCTTGGGTTTCAGGGGTTCTGGCAGCATCAGGGAGTCAGGGGAGTTGGCGACTAGGGCAGCAGGAAATGTAGCTCTCTAGAAGGGTATGGCAACCAGTATTGGCCAATAAACTACAGTATTCTTGCCTGGAGAATCCCACTGACAGAGAAGACTGACAGGTCACAGTCCACAGGGTCACAGAATTCGACATGACTGAAGTGGCTTCACGTGTATAGATGCAAGACTTTTTTGCCTGTGGCAGCTTTGTCCCAGTGATGGTTGAGCAGGAACGTGGTGCAGCTACTTGGGTCACAGGGACCCTGATGGCGCCAAGTGTACAGGGACATGGACTGCCTCAGAGTTATGGCCCTATCTGAGTCTTTTTTCGAGCCTCTGGGAGTTGGCAATCGATCTTTGGCTAGGGTTTCTCCATAGCTCCACCTGTTCAGGCACTTACAGGGCTCTCTTGCCTGTGGTCCTTCTCTGTTGCTGGGCACATCAGGCACATAGACCAACCCCCACTCCCAGCCCTGTCTCTGCCCCGCTGGGGTTCTACTCTGTAGATCAGCATGTCAGGCACTTAAAGGGGCACAAGGTCTGGAAACCTACTCTGTAGTTTGGTATGTCAGGCACTTAAAATGGCACCCTGGGTGGGGTCCTGCTCTTTGTTCTGTAGGTCTGGCACTTGATGGGTTCAGCTGCCCAATGCTGGCATGTGGGTTAAGAGAGGCTATGGTGACGGCTCCTCCCCCTACACATGACCAAGCAGTATCACTTTGCTTTCATGGCTGCCTGGCTTTCCTCCACAGGCATTTCTCACCACATGTTTCTCCCTCATGTCCCCTAAGTGCATCTCTCCACAGTCAACAGTAGCCCTTACCCTGGGATTGCTCCACAATCCCCACACTCCAGCTCCCAGCCAGCGTGCCTTCTAGGACTGTCTGATTCTCCTTCCATTTAGGCTGTCACAGATCAGCTGCTTCATTCTCAGCCTTCAGTATTCCTCCTCTGACCCAGATAACTGCCCCGATGTGCCCCGATCAAACCCCTGTTTCAGTTCCCCCACCCTTCAAGCCTACTAACACTCCTGTTTTTCCCCTTAGTTCCTTCTTCCTACCCAGTTTTGTGTGGTTCTTTTCTGATGGTCAAGTACTCCCGTCCACTCTCAGCTAGTGTTCTACAAGCACTTCTGTGTCTAAATGTGTATTCCTGATGTGTCCATGAAGAGATGTACTCCACGTTCACCATCTCCTCTGCCATCTTGTTCCTCTCTTTCATCTATTTATTATGTCCTTCCCTTCAACTCCTAAAGATCATCTCTCTAAGACACAGAGATACGATTTTACATGATTTTATGTCAGTAACTTTTTCTTCTAACTTCATATTCAGTTCAGTTCAGTTCAGTCACTCAGTCGTGTCCGACTCTTTGCGTATTACCCATATTCAATTTATGGAATTATTACCTGTCTTATATTTCTACTCATTGCCATCAAGGGGAGAGCCTTTTCATGAACAGAATTGTATTACTAAGATATATGTCAAATTTGGGTATTCTAAACTTCCGACTATTCAACTTTCTCCAAGTTGGTCTCATTTGATATAGATCCCTCTTCACTGACATGTAACATCACTTTTCTATTCCTTTGCTGTTGTTTAATTTCTAAGTCCTGTCCAACTCTGCAATTATTTGGACTGTAGCCTATGAGGCTCTTCTGTCCATAGGATTTCCCAGGCAAAAATACTGCAGTGGGTTGCCATTTCCTCCTCTAGGGCATCATCTGGACAAAGGGATCAACCTGAGTTTCCTGCATAGAGGGGACACTTTTCGAGGGAAGCCCCAACTCAGTGTGGAGCCTGCATAAATTATAAAGTAAATTATAAACAGTAAATTATAAAAGCAATTTATCAAAGTCAATTGTAAAAGGGTTTTAAATTTTCTCCTTCTCTCTTCCTGACAAAATGCTTTCATTTGGAATGGATTGTTTTTTCCTTCTACTTTTTAGAGGAAGTGAACAAGAAAAAGGGAAGTATCAATAATGTATTTCACTAGGAACTTGTCGTTATTTCATCTGTTTCCTGTACACTCACCTTCAGCAAGAATTGTTTGCCTGAACTAACACAGACACATATTTTTATTTGATTTTTATCTTGTTAATTTATCTTTCCAACTGAGATTACTCATTTCCTTTGTCATTCAGTTTTCCCCATCATTATTTCTTTGATTGGTCTTCTGTTGCAATCAACAGAACAGATAGCTTTTCTCATAAATTTTGTCAAGATGCCTTGGAAATTTCACCATATTTAAGGTTTATGCCATGTAAGATCTCTCCAAGTAAAACTCACGTCATTTGATTTAAATGTTCTTTGCTGTCAGTTAATACTTTTTTCCCCCTTTTCCCCATGTGATGTAGTAATGATCACCTTGTTTCAGACTGCATCAAAGTTCAGTTCAGTTCAGTCACTCAATTGTTTCCAACTCTTTCCAACCCCGTGGACTGCAACACGCCAGCCTTGCCTGTTGATCACCAATTCCTAGAGCCTACTCAAACTCATGTCCATCGAGTTGGTGATGCCATGCAACCATCTAATCCTCTGTCGTCCCCTTCTCCTCCTGCCTTCAATCCTTCCAAGATCAAGGTCTTTTCCAATTAGTCGGTTCTTTGCATCAGGTGGCCAAAGTATTGGAGTTTCAGCTTCAGCATCAGTCCTTCCAATGAATATTCCGGACTGATTTCTTTTAGGATGAACTGGTTGGATCTCCTGGCAGGCCAAGGGACTCTCAAGAGTCTTCAACACCACAGTTCAAAAGTATCAATTCTTTGTTGCTAAGCTCTCTTTATAGTCCAACTCTCACATCCATACATGACTACTAGAAAAACCATATCTTTGACTAGACAGACCTCTGCTAGCAAAGTAATGTCTCTGCTTTTTAATATGCTATCTAGGTTGGACATAGCTTTTCTTCAAGGAGTAAGGGTCTTTTAATTTCATGCCTGCAGTCACCATTTGCAGTGATTTTGGAGCCCCAAAAAGAAAAGACTCTCATTGTTTTCTTTGTTTCCCCATCTATTTGCCATGAAGCGATGGGACCAGATGCAATGATCTTAGTTTTCTGAATGTTGAGTTTTAAGCCAACTTTTTCACTCTCCTCTTTCACTTTCATCAAGAGCCTCTTTAATTCTTTGCTTTATGCCATAAGGGTCATCTGCATATCTGAGGTTATTGATACTTCTCCCAGCAATCTTGATTCCAGCGTGTGCTTCATCCAGCCTGGTATTTTGCATGACGTACTCTGCATATAAGTTAAATAAGCAGGGTGACAATATACTGTCTTGACATACTCCTTTCCTGATTCTGAACCAGTCTGGTGTTCCATGTTCAGTTCTAACTGTTGCTTCTGACCTGCATATAGATTTCTCAGGAAGCAGGTCAGGTGGTCTGGTATTCCCATCTCTTTCAGAATTTTCCACAGTTTGTTGTGATCCACATAGTCAAAGGCTTTGGCATAGTCAATAAAACAAAAGCAGATGTTTTTTCTGGAACTCTCTTGCTTTTTTGATGATCCAACAGATGTTGGCAATTTGATTTCTGGTTCCTCTGCCTTTTATAAATCCAGGTTGACCATCTAGAGGTTTATGGTTCAAGTACTGTTGAAGCCTGGCTTAAAGAATTTTGAGCATTACTTTGCTAATGTAATATAATTACAGCAGCCATGCTGTGCTGAAGCGGCTGTGAGGACATACCCAACATCCAGGGTCAGAGAAGCCCCAGCAAGACAGGTGCTGGAGTGGCAGCTGCATGGTGTTGGAGTGGCTGCAAGGAGATACCCCACATACAAGGACAAAGGAGAAACCACAGCAAGATGATCAGAGGGGCAAATTCGTGTTTAGAATCAAACCCCATTCCCCAAAGAGATGCTCAGAGGCCTCAAACAAACTTTGTGTGCACCAGGACCCAGAGACCCCACAGAGACTTGAGACAAA
The DNA here is from genome assembly GCF_027580195.1 of Bos mutus. Taxonomy (NCBI): domain Eukaryota; kingdom Metazoa; phylum Chordata; class Mammalia; order Artiodactyla; family Bovidae; genus Bos; species Bos mutus. The sequence goes on along the minus strand of NW_027219769.1, from coordinate 50,172 downwards.
ATTGTATCTGAGCATCTCCTGTGGAGGTATGGGTCAGCAGTGGACTGTCACAGGGGCAGGGGCTCTGGGTGCAACAGACTTGGGTATGGCTGGGAGCAGCAAACTTGGGTATGACATAAGCTCTCTTGAAGGAGGTCACCATTAACCCCACCATAGAGCTGCAAGAACTTACACAGAACTGGGAAATAGACTCTTGGAGCGCACAAACAGAAACTTGTATGCACCAGGACCCAGGAGAAAGGAGAACTGACCCTACAACAGACTGACTCAGACTTGCCTAGGAGTCTCCAGCAGAGGTCAGTGGTGGCCTGCTGCAGGGTGTGGGGCCCTGAGTGTAGCAGTACATGCAAGGGACCTTTGAAGGAGATTGCCATTATCTTACTTACTTCCACCATAGTTTGTCCCCAGGGAAATAATAGGGAGGGAACTGTGCTCCAGAAAATTGGTTAAAGATTTACTGAGTATGGCCCTTTAGAACAAGACCCAGCTTCTCCTGAGTCAGTCTCTCCCATTAGGAAGCTTCCATAAGCCTCTTATCCTTCTCCATCAGAGGGCAGACAGACTGAAAACCACAGTCACAGAAAACTAACCAATCTGATCACATGGACCACAGCCTTGTCTAACTCAATGAAACTATGAGCCATGCCATGTAGGGCCGACCAAAACGGACAGGTCATAATTGAGAGTTCTGACAAAATATGGTCCTTTGGAGAACGGAATGGCAAACCACTTCAGTATTCTTGCCTTGAGAATCCCACGAAGACTATGAAAATGCAAAAAGATAAGACACTGAAAGATGAACTCCCCAGGTCAGTAGATGCCTGATATGCTACTTGGGTGATCAGTGGAAAAATAATTCCAGGAAGAATGAAGAGACGTAGCCAAAACAAAAACAACACCCAGTTGCGGATGCGACTGGTGATAGAAGCAAACTCCAGTGCTGTAAAGGGCAATATTGCATAGGAACCTGGAATGTTAGGTCCATGATTCAAGGCAAATTGGAAGTGGTCAAACAGGAGATGGCAAGAGTGAACAAGGACATTTTAGGAATCAGTGAACTAAAATGGACTGGAATGGGTGAATTTAACTCAGATGAACATTATATCTACTACTGTGGGCAAGAATCCCTTAGAAGAAATGGAGTAGGCATCACAGTCAACAAAAGAGTCAGAAATGCAGTACTTGGATGCAATCTCAAAAATGACAGAATGATATCTGTTCGTTTCCAAGGCAAATCATTTAGTATCATGGTAACCCAGGTCTATGCCCAAACCAGTAATGCTGAAGAAGCTGAAGTTGAACGATTCTATGAAGACCAACAAGAGCTTCTAGAACTAACACCCCCAAAGATGTCCTTTTCATTATAGGGGATTGGAATGCAAAAGTAGGAAGTCAAGAAACACCTGGAGTAACAGGCAAATTTGGCCTTGGAGTACGGAATGAAGCAGGGCAAAGGCTAATAGAGTTTTGCCAAGAGAACACACTGGTCATAGCAAACATCCTCTTCCAACAACATAAGAGAAGACTCTGCACATGGACATTATCAGACAGTCAACACCAAAATCAGATTGACTATATTCTTAACAGCCAAAGATGAAGAAGCTCCATACAGTCAGCAAAATCAAGACCAGGAGCAGACTGTGGCTCAGGTCATAAACTCCTTATTGCCAAATTCAGACTTAAATAGAAGAAAGTAGTGAAAACCACTAGACCATTCAGGTATGACCTAAATCAAATCCTAAACTACTATGCAGTGGAAGTGAGAAATAGATTTAAGGAACTAGATCTGATAGATAGATTGCCTGATGAACTATGGACTGCGGTCCATGTCATTGTGCAGGAGACAGGGAGCAAGACAATCCCCAAGAAAAAGAAATGCAAAAAGACAAAATGGCTGTCTGAGGAGGCCTTACAAATAGCTGTGAAAAGAAGAGAAGTGAAAAGCAAAGGAGAAAAACATATACCCATTTGAATGCAGAGTTCCAAAGAATAGAAAAGAGAGATAAGAAAGCCTTCCTCAGTGAACAGTGTAAAAAAATAGAGGAAAACAATAGAATGGGAAAGACTAGAGATCTCGTCAAGAAAATCAGAGATACCAAGGGAACACTTCATGCAAATATGGGCTCAATAAAGGACAGGAATGGTATGGACCTAGAAAACGCAGAAGAGATTAAGAAGAGGTGGCAAGAATACACAGAAGAACTGTACAAAAAAGATCTTCATGACCCAGATAATCACGATGGCGTGATCACTCACCTAGAGCCAGACATCCTGAAATGTGAAGTGAAATGGGCCTTAGGAAGCATCACTATGAACAAAGCTAGTGGAGGTGATGGAATTCCGGTTGAGCTCTTTCAAATCCTAAAAGATGATGCTGTGAAAGTTCTGCACTCATAATGCCAGCAAATTTGGAAAACTCAGCAGTGGCCACAGGACTGGAAAATGTCAATTTTCATTCCAATCCCAAAGAAAGGCAATGCCGATGAATGCTCAACCACACAAATGTACTCATCTCACATGCTAGTAAAGTAATGCTCAAAATTCTCAAAACCACGCTTCAACAGTATGTGAATTGTGAACTTCAAGATGCCCAAGCTGGATTTAGAAAAGGCAGAGGAACCAGAGGTCAAATTGCCAACATCTGCTGGATCATCAAAAATGCACGAGAGTTCCAGGAAAACTTCTATTTCTGCTTTATTGACTATGCCAAAGCCTTTGACTATGTGGATCACAACAAAATGTGGAAAATTCTGAGATGTTGGAATACCAGACCACCTGACCTGCTCTTGAGAAACCTGTATGCAGGTCAGGAAGCAACAGTTAGAACTGCACATGGAACAAAAGACTGGTTCCAAATAGGAAAAGGAGTACGTCAAGGCTGTGTATTGTCACCCTGCTTATTTAACTTTTATGCAAAGTACATCATGAGAAACTCTGGACTGGAAGAAGCACAAGCTGGAATCAAGATTGCTGGGAGAAATATCAATAACCTCATATATGCAGGTGACACCACCCTGATGACAGAAGGTGAAGAGGAGCTAAAAATCCTCTTGATGAAAGTAAAAGAGGAGAGTGAAAAAGTTGGCTTAAAGCTCAACATTCAGAAAATTAAGATCATGGCATGTGGTCCCATCACTTCATGGGAAGTAGATGGGGAAACAGTGTCAGACTTTATTTTTTTGCACTCCAAAATCACCGCAGATGGTGATTGTAGCCATGAAATTAAAAGACGCTTAATGCTTGGAAGGAAAGTTATGACCAACCTAGATCAGATTAGATCAGATCAGATCAGTCGCTCAGTCGTGTCCGACTCTTTGTGAACCCATGAATCCAGCACGCCAGGCCTCCCTGTCCATCACCAACTCCCGGAGTTCACTCAGACTCCCGTCCATCGAGTCAGTGATGCCATCCAGCCATCTCATCCTCTGTCGTCCCCTTCTTCTCTTGCCCCCAATCCCTCCCAGCATCAGAGTCTTTTCCAATGAGTCAACTCTTCCCATGAGGTGGCCAAAGTACTGGAGTTTCAGCTTTAGCATCATTCCTTCCAAAGAAATCCCAGGGCTGATCTTCAGGATGGACTGGGTGGATGGCTTTGCAGTCCAAGGGACTCTCAAGAGTCTTCTTCAACACGACAGTTCAAAAGCATCAATTCTTCGGCACTCAGCCTTCTTCACAGTCCAACTCTCACATCCATACATGACCACAGGAAAAACCAGAGCCTTGACTAGACGGACCTTTGTTGGCAAAGTAATGTCTCTGCTTTTGAATATGCTATCTAGGTTGGACATAACTTTCCTTCCAAGGATTAAGCGTCTTTTAATTTCATGGCTGCAGTCACCATCTGTAGTGATTTTGGAGCCCAGAAAAAAAAAGTCTGCCACTGTTTCCACTCTTTCCCCATCTATTTCCCATGAAGTGATGGGACTGGATGCCATGACCTTCGTTTTCTGAATGTTGAGCTTTAAGCCAACTTTTTCACTCTCCTCTTTCACTTTCATCAAGAAGCTTTTTAGTTCCTCTTCACTTTCTGCCATAAGGGTGGTGTCATCTGCATATCTGAGGTTATTGATATTTCTCCTGGCAATCTTGATTCCAGCTTGTGCTTCTTCCAGCCCAGAGTTTCTCATGATGTACTCTGCATAGAAGTTAAACAACCAGGGTGACAATATACAGCCTTGACGTACTCCTTTTCCCATTTGGAACCAGTCTGTTGTTCCATGTCCAGTTCTAACGGTTGCTTCCTGACCTGCATACAAATTTCTCAGGAGGCAGATCAGGTCGTCTGGTATTCCCATCTCTTTCAGAATTTTCCACAGTTTATTGTGATCCACGCAGTCAAAGGCTTTGGCATAGTCAATAAAGCAGAAATAGATGTTTTTCTGGACTCTCTTGCTTTTTCCATGATCCAGAGGATGTTGGCAATTTGATCTCTGGTTCCTCTGCCTTTTCTAAAACCACCTTGAACATCAGGAAGTTCACGGTTCACATATTGCTGAAGCCTGACTTGGAGAATTTTGAGCCTTACCTTACTAGCGTGTGAGATGAGTGCAATTGTGCGGTATTTTGAGCATTCTTTGGCATTGCCTTTCTTTGGGATTGGAATGGAAACTGACCTTTTCCAGTTCTGTGGCCATTGCTGAGTTTTCCAAATTTGCTGGCATATTGAATGCAGCACTTTCACAGCATCATCTTTCAGGATTTGGAATAGCTCAACTGGAATTCCATCACCTCCACTAGCTTTGTTCGTAGTGATGCTTTCTAACGCCCACCAACCTAGATAGCATATTCAAAAGCAGAGACATTACTTTGCCAACAAAGGTCCGTCTAGTCAAGGCTATGGTTTTTCTAGTAGTCATGTATGGATGTGAGAGTTGGACTGTGAAGAGAGCTGTGTGCCGAAGAATTGATGCTTTTGAACTGTGGTGTTGGAGAAGACTCTTGAGAGTCCCTAGGACTGCAAGGAGATCCAACCAGTCCATCCTGAAGGAGATCAGTCCTGGGTGTTCTTTGGAAGGAATGATGCTAAAGCTGAAACTCCAGTACTTTGGCCACCTCATGGGAAGAGTTGACTCATTGGAAAAGACCCTGATGCTGGGAGGGATTGGGGACAGGAGGAGAAGGGGATGACAGAGGATGAGATGGCTGGATGGCATCACCGACTCAATGGACATGAGTTTGAGTGAACTCCGGGAGTTGGTGATGGGCAGGGAGGCCTGGCGTGCTGCAATTCACAGGGTCGCAAAGAGTTGGACAGGACTGAGCGACTGAACTGAACTGAACTGAATACAGTGTTTGAGGTGACTTTATACAATGTAGTAACCACAATATGAGAAATGACTGTGTATTTAACAGCAGTCAAATATCAAATAAAAGAAAATAAATATAATAATAGGTGAGTTCTGATTCCCTTTGTGTTCCTTTGTGTGTATGAAGGTGAGTAGTCTTTTGTTACCTGATAGTGTAAATTTTAAAAACAAATATTTCAATAGGTTCAAATTTTATGTCTTGTGTCTATCTCATGAAATTTACATTGATGTTTGGATTTATATTTTTCAGAAGAATGTCAGAAAAACACTGGTCAAAGAATGAGATGGTTGGATGGCATTACCAACTCAATGGACATGGGTTTGGGTGAACCCCGGCAGTTGGTGATGTACAGGGAGGCCTGGCGTGCTGCGGTTCATGGGGTCACAAAGAGTGGGACACGACTGAGCGACTGAACTGAACTGAGATGTCCATCGGCAGACAAATGGATAAGAAAGCTGTGGTATGGTGAAAGAAATCAAGGAGGACACTAATAGATGGAGAAATATACCATGTTCATGGATTGGAAGAATCAATATAGTGAAAATGAGTATACTACCCAAAGCAATTTATAGATTCAATGCAATTCCTATCAAGCTACCAACGGTATTCTTCACAGAGCTAGAACAAATAATTTCACAATTTGTATGGAAATACAAAAAACCTCGAATAGCCAAAGCTATCTTGAGAAAGAAGAATGGATCTGGAGGAATCAATCTACCTGACTTCAGGCTCTACTACAAAGCCAGTCATCAAGACAGTATGGTACTGGCACAAAGACAGAAATATAGATCAATGGAACAAAATAGAAAGCCCAGAGATAAATCCACGCACATATGGACACCTTATCTTTGAAAAAGGAGGCAAGAACATACAGTGGATTAAAGACAATCTCTTTAACAAGTAGTGCTGGGAAAACTGGTCAACCACTTATAAAAAAATGAAACTAGAACACTTTCTAACACCATACACAAAAATAAACTCAAAATGGATTAAAGATCTAAACGTAAGACCAGAAACTATAAAACTCCTAGAGGAGAACATAGGCAAAACACTCTCTGACATACACCACAGCAGGATCCTCTATGACCCACCTCCCAGAATATTGGAAATAAAAGCAGAAATAAACAAATGGGACCTAATTAAACTTAAAAGCTTCTGCACAACAAAGGAAACTATTAGCAAGGTGAAAAGACAGCCTTCAGAATGGGAGAAAATAATAGCAAATGAAGCAACTGACAAACAACTAATCTCAAAAATATACAAGCAACACCTACAGCTCAACTCCAGAAAAATAAATGACCCAATCAAAAGATGGGCCAAAGAACTAAATAGACATTTCTCCAAAGAAGACATACAGATGGCTAACAAACACATGAAAAGATGCTCAACATCACTCATTATCAGAGAAATGCAAATCAAAACCACTATGAGGTACCATTTCACGCCAGCCAGAATGGCTGCAATCCAAAAGTCTACAAGCAATAAATGCTGGAGAGGGTATGGAGAAAAGGGAACCCTCTTACACTGTTGGTGGGGGAATGCAAACTAGTACAGCCACTATGGAGAACAGTGTGGAGATTCCTTAAAACTGGAAATAGAACTGCCTTATGATCCAGCAATCCCACTGCTGGGCATACACACTGAGGAAACCGGAAGGGAAAGAGACACGTGTACCCCAATGTTCATCGGAACACTGTTTATAACAGCCAGGACATGGAAGCAACCTAGATGTCCATCAGCAGATGAATGGATAAGAAAGCTGTGGCACATATACACGATGGAGTATTACTCAGCCATTAAAAAGAATACATTTGAATCAGTTCTAATGAGGTGGATGAAACTGGAGCCTATTATACAGAATGAAGTAAGCCAGAAAGAAAAATATCAATACAGTATACTAACGCATATATATGGAATTTAGAAAGATGGTAACAATAACCCTGTATACAAGACAGCAAAAGAAACACTGATGTATAGAACAGTCTTATGGACTCTGTGGGAGAGGGAGAGGGTGGGAAGATTTGGGAGAATGGCATTGAAACATGTATAATATCATGTATGAAACGAGTCGCCAGTCCAGGTTCGATGCACGATACTGGATGCTTGGGGCTGGTGCACTGGGATGACCCAGAGGGATGGTATGGGGAGGGAGGAGGGATCAGGATGGGGATCATATGTATACCTGTGGCGGATTCATTTTGATATTTGGCAAAACCAAGAGAATATTGTAAAGTTTAAAAATAAAATGAAATTTTAAAAAAGAAGTAAAAAAAAAAGAAGGCTGTGGTACACACACACAATGGAATATTACTCAGGTATTAAAAAGAATGCATTTGAATCAGTTCTAATGAGGTGGATGAAACTGGAGCCTATTATAGAGAGCGAAGTAAGGCAGAAAGAAAAACACCAATTAGTACATTAATGCACATATATGGAATTTAGAAAGATGGTTAACTATGACCCTATATGTGAGACAGCAAAAAGAGACACAGGTGTAAAGAACAGATTGTTGGACTCTGTGGGAGAAGGCGAGAGTGGGATGATTTCAGAGAATAGCATTGAAACATGTCATATGTGAAATAGGTCGCCAGTCCAAGTTTGATGCATGAGGCAGGGTGCTCAGGGCTGGTACACTGGGATGACCCTGAGGGATGGGATGGGGAGGGAGGTTGGAGGGAGGGTCAGGATAGGGAACACATGTACACCCATGGCTGATTCATGTGAATGTATGGCAAAAACCACCACAATATTGTAATTAGCCTCCAATTAAAATAAAAATAAAACAGAATGACAAAAAAAAAAAAAAAAAAAAGAAAGAAAGAAAAACACTGGTAATTGCTCAGAAATCCTTTACCCCCAGAGCTCTTGAAAACAACTGGTTTTTGGGTGTCTTTGTAATTCACTGCCTTTTAAAAAATCTACACGCTATTTATTGGCTTGCTCTCCTGGATGCCTGTTTCTCATATATAAATTTTTTAATGTTGGACTTCTGTTTTAAGTTCTGTCGTTTCTGTCTCCCTACCTTCTATACACTCCCAATCATTTATTTTCATTTTATGTCATTTTTCCTAAATATACATTGGCTTCTTCTATCTTGTAGTTGCACTATTCTGGTGAGGTAAACCTCTACATTTGTTTGTTTTAAAAATTAATTTATACTTCTTTAATTTTGAAGGATATATCACTGAATTTAGAATTCTAGTTTTCTTTTCCTTTCTTCATTTTTCCCTTTTCAGACTTTCAAATTGTGATTCGATAGCCTCCTGGTTTGCATACTTAATGATGAAGAACTGTAAGAAATTCGTTTTATATATACATCAGTTCACTTCAGTTCAGACTCTCAATTGTGTCCGACTCTTTGTGACCCCATGAATTGCAGCATGCCAGGCCTCCTTGTCCATCACTAACTCCTGGAGTTCACCGAAACTCATGTCCATTGAGTCGGTGATGCCGTCCAACCATCTCATCCTCTGTTATCCCTTCTCCTCCTACCCTCAATTCCTCCCAGTATCAGGGTCTTCTCCAGTGAGTCAACTCTTCACATGAGGTGGCCAAAGTACTGGAGTTTCAGCTTCAGCATCAGTCCTTCCAATGAATACCCAGGACTGATCTCCTTTAGAATGGATTGGTTGGATCTCTGCACTCCAAGGGACTCTCAAGAGTCTTCTCCAACACCACAGTTCAAAAGCATCAATTGGTCGGTGCGCAGCTGTCTTCACAGTCCAACTCTCACATCCATACATGACTACTGGAAAAAACATAACCTTGACTAGACGGACCTTTGTTGGCAGAGTAATGTCTCTGCTTTTAAATATTCTATCTAGGTTCGTCATAACTTTCCTTCCAAGGAGTAAGCGTCTTTTAATTTCATGGCTGCAATCACCATCTGCAGTGATTTGGGAGCCCCCAAAAATAAAGTCTGACACTGTTTCCCCATCTATTTCCCATTAAGTGATGGGACCAGATGCCATGATCTTATTTTCTGAACGTTGAGCTTTAAGCCAACGTTTTCACTCTCCTATTTCACTTTCATCAAGAGGATTTTTAGTTCCTCTTCACTTTCTGTCATCAGGGTGGTGTCATCTGCATATCTGAGGTTATTGGTATTTCTCCCAGCAATCTTGATTCCAGCTTGTGCTTCTTCCAGCCCAGCGTTTCTCATGATGAACTCTGCATAGAAGTTAAATAAGCAGGGTGACAATATACAGCCTTGATGTACTCCTTTTCCTATTTGGAACCAGTCTGTTGTTCCATGTCCAGTTCTAACTGTTGCTTCCTGACCTGCATACAGGTTTCTCAAGAGGCTGATAGGGTGGTCTGGTATTCCCATCTCTCAGAATTTTCCACATTTTGTTGTGATTCACACAGTCAAACACTTTGGCATAGTCAATAGAGCAGAAATAGATGTTTTTCTGGAACTCTCTTGCTTTTTCCATGATCCAGTGGATGTTGGCAATTTGATCTCTGGTTTCTCTGCCTTTTCTAAAACCAGCTTGAACATCAGGACGTTTACAGTTCACATATTGCTGAAGCCTGGCTTGGAGAATTTTGAGCATTACTTTACTAGCCTGTGAGTTGAGTGCAATTGTGCGGTAGTTTGAGTATTCTTTGACATTGCCTTTCTTTGGGATTGGAATGAAAACTCACCTTTTCCAGTCCTGTGGCCACTGCTAGTTGTCTGAATTTGCTGACATATTGAGTGCTGAACTTTCACAGCATCATCTTTCAGGATTTGAAAGAGCTCAACTGGAATTCCATCACCTCCACTAGTTTTGTTCATAGTGATGCTTTCTAAGGCTCACTTGACTTCACATTCCAGGATGTCTGGCTCTAGGTGAGTGATCACACCATCGTGATTATCTTGGTCATGAAGATCTTTTTTGTACAGTTCTTCTGTGTATTCTTGCCACCTCTTCTTAATATCTTCTGCTTCTGTTAGGTCCATACCATTTCTGTCCTTTATCAAGCCCATCTTTGCATGAAATGTCCCCTTGGTATCTCTAATTTTCTTGAAGAGGTCTCTAATCTTTCTCATTCTGTTGTTTTCCTCTCTTTCTTTGCATTGATTGCTGAAGAAGGGTTTCTTATCTCTCCTTGCCATTCTTTGGAACCCTGCATTCAGATGCTTGTGTCTTTCCTTTCCTTTGCTTTTCACTTCTCTTCCTCTCACAGCTATTTGTAAGGCCTCCTCAGACAGCCATTTTGCTTTTTTGCATTTCTTTTTCATGGGGATGGTCTTGATCCCTGTCTCCTGTACAAGGTCACTAACCTCAGTCCATAGTTCATCAGGCACTCTATCTATCAGATCTAGGCCCTTAAATCTTTTTCTCACTTCCTCTGTATAATCATAAGGGATTTGATTTAGCTCATATCCGAGGTCAGGGGCGGCGGCCGGGAGTAGCTACCCCACGCCCGAGGTCAGGGGTGGCGATCTGAGAGGAGCAATCCCACGTCCGAGGAGCTGTGGTTGCGTGGGCACAGGAGGGCTGAGAGGAGCTACTACACGTTCAAGGTCAGGAGGGGCAGCTGTGAGGAGATATCCCTCATCCAAGGTAAGGAACAGTGGCTGCGCTTTGCTGGAGCAGCCGTGAAGAGATACTCCATGTCCAAGGTAAGAGAAACCCAAGTAAGACGGTAGGTGTTGCGAGAAGCATCAGAGGGCAGACACACAAACCATAATCACGTAAAACTAGTCAATCTAATCACACAGATCACAGCCTTGTCTAACTCAATGAAATTAAGCCGTGCCGTGTAGCGCCACCCAAGATGGGCAAGTCATGGTTGAGAGGTCTGACAGAATGTGGTCCACTGGAGAAGGGAATGGCAAACCACTTCAGTATTCTTGCCTTGAGAACCCCATGAACAGGCAAAATGATAGGATACTGAAAGAGGAATTCCCCAGGTCAGTAGGTGTTCAATATGCTACTGGAGATCAGTGGAGAAATAACTCCAGAAAAAATGAAGGGATGGAGCCAACGCAAAAACAATATCCAGTTCTGGATATGACTGGTGATAGAAGCAAGGTCTGATGCTGTAAAGAGCAATATTTCATAGGAACCTAGAACGTTAGGTCCATGAATCAAGGCAAATTGGAAATAGTCAAACAGGAGATGGCAAGAGTGAACGTTGACATTCTAGGGATCAGCGAACTAAAATGGACTGGAATGGGTTAATTTAACTCAGATGACCATTATATCTACTACTGTGGGCAGGAATCCCTTAGAAGAAATGGAGTAGCCATTTTGGTCAACAAAAGAGTCAGAAATGCCATACTTGGATGCAATCTCAAAAACGACAGAATGATCTCTGTTCTTTTCCAAGGCAAACCATTCAATATCACAGTAATCCAAGGTTATGCCCCAACCAGTAACACTGAAGAAGCTGGAGTTGAACTGTTCTATGAAGACCTACAAGACCTTTTATATATATATATATATATGTATATATATATGTATGTATATATATGTATGCTAAGTTGCTTCAGTTGTGTCCGACTCTGTGTGACCCCAGAGACAGCAGCCCACCAGGTTCCCCGTCCCCAGGATTCTCCAGGCAAGAACACTGGAGTGGGTTGCCATTTCCTTCTCCAGTGCATTAAAGTGAAAAGTGAAAGTGAAGTTGCTCAGTCGTGTCTGACTCCCAGCGACCCCATGGACTGCAGCCCACCAGGCCACTCCATCCATGGGATTCCCAGGCAAGAGTACTGGAGTAGGGTGCCACTGCCTTCTCCATATATATGTGTATGTATATATGTATATATATATATATATATATATATATATGTATATATATATATATATATAATAAAATGTCTTTTTCTCTTACTGTTTTCCAGACTTTAAAGAATATGCCTTAGTGAAGATGTCTTTTTGCTTACCCCGTTTGGGACCAGTTGTTACTGGTGACCAGTTTTATAAAATTGGGTGAAATTTAGACAACTATTTCTTCTTCACTCTCCCTATTCATTACAATGTTCCTACAGTCTAAAACACATGTGTGTAAGTTCATTCTATTTTCCTTTTTCCTCTGTACTTTAGTTTGGTTACAATTATTGTCTCAACTTTTAGTATTTTTGCTTCTGCAGCATCTAGTATATACAAATATTAAGCAAATTGTTTCAAATACTGCATTTTTTTATTCTTAAGAGTTTTACTTGTCTCATTTTGTACTTTGCATTCTTTTTCTCATGATCTTTTAAATTAAAGATCATATTAAATGAATATATTTATAATACAGACAAAAAATACAGTCTTTAAACCTTGTCTTAATTCCCTGATCTCTGCCATTCTAGATCTTTTTCTTTTGTATGTTTCTCTCCTAGTTATGGATTATATTTTTCTCTTCCATCTATGTAATTTTTTGCAGGAGGCTGCATATTTTGAACAGTAGTTCATTCACTGCTGGAGCCTGTGTTTTGTTTTGTTGAGTATTGAATTCGTCTGGTAGAGTAATTACTCAGGAATTAGCCTGATTCTTTTAAGATTAGTTTTACACTTTGTCAAAGCAAGATTAGAGTATTCCTTAATAATGATTCATTTTGCCTGGCCACTAGATTTACCCATATTTTGGCGTTTTCTCAGTAAACACATATTAAATGAAAACTCTTCACTCCACCTGCTATAAATTTGAGTGCCTCCAGTCCTATTTAAGTCCTGTATATATTATAGATCCTTTGCCATTATTTGCTTCACTTCATTTGGAGAAGGCAATGGCACCCCACTCCAGTACTCTTGCCTGGAAAATCCCATGGATGGAGGACCCTGGTGGGCCGCAATCCATGGGGTCGCTAAAAGTCGGACACGACTGAACGACTTTCACTTTCACTTTTCACTTTTATGCATTGAAGAAGGAAATGGCAACCAGCTCCAGTGTTCTTGCCTGGAGAATCCCAGGGACGGGGGAGCCTGTTGGGCTGCCGTCTATGGGGTCGCACAGAGTCGGACATGACTGAAGTGACTTAGCAGCAGCTGCAGTAGCTTCACTTCATTAGTTCCATACATACACACATTGCTTAAACTCAGCCTCAGAATCAAGGAAGAAATCTAAGCAGATATTTGGATATATTTCTTTAAAAACCTTCCTCCTCACAGTATTCAGTTATACAAATTCCAGCTCCTTTTATCCCACAGAAATCTTAGGTAAATCTTGGATGATCTTATTGGGATCACCTGAGGGATACCACAAGATTCTCTTCATCTCACTCCTTATTAAATGAAATTCAGATAGTGCCTCAAAACAGAATACTGGGATTATCACAAAATTCAACTTGTCTGCCTTGACTTAGGAATCACAAAAATTCTCACACAACGTTTGAAAAGAAATATTTTCCATTTCTTTAAATAGTTTGAAAATTATTTCTGAGAGATTCTCAGAGAGCTTACTATAAATATTTAATTTCTTTTTTTTCTAAAGCAATATTATAGTTAGGAATAAATGGTAACTTTTAAGTGATTTTTCAAGATTAAAAAGAAATGACTAATGATCTTTAAAAATATATATCAAACTGAATATCTCTTTTATTGAGAAATTCTCTAATAAAACCAAGTAAGAGTCTGGGAAAGGAAAGTAATGCATAAATTCAGAGAAAAGAGAGAAGAGAAAGGCAGAGAAAATAAGAAAGAAGAGAAAGAAGTCTCTTAGGTAATGGTGATCTCCACAGAGAAGGATGAAAAATGAGGGAAGAAGAAGGAAAAGGAAAGAGTAATAATAAGGAGAGGATGAGGAGGAGGAGGAAGAGAGGAAAAACAAAAGAGGAAAAAGAATAAGAAAAAATAATGGTTATCTATCTCTAAGACTGAGACTAAGATTTGTTGAAAAATATCTTTATACTTGTGTTAAAATTCATTACCAGAAAAATGGAAAGTAGGACTTGCATAAGTGACATGCCTGTGAGCTCAGTTGCTCAGTGGTGTTTGACTCTTTGAGACTCCATGGAGTGTAGCCCACCAAGCTCCTCTGTCCATGGGATTATCCCCTCAAGAATACTGAGTGGGTTGCCATTTCCTTTTCCAGGGGAATCTTCCCAACTCATGGATGGAACCCTCGTCTCCTACAGCTTCTTAATTGCAAGCAAATTCTTTACTACTGAGCCACCTGGGATTTATATGACTCCTTAATGCCCTTTGGGCTTCACTGGTGGCTCAGATGGTAAAAGTGTCTGCCTGCAATGAGGGAGACCCGGGTTTGATCCCTGGGTAAGAAAGATCTCCTGGAGAAGGAAATGGCAACCTACTCCAGTACTTACCTGGAAAATTCCATGGATGGAGGAGCCTGGTGGGCTACAGTCCATGGGGTTGCAAAGAGTCGGACAAGAGTGAGCAATTTCACTTTCACTTTTTACTTTCATGCCTTTTTCTGCCCCCATCTTGTTCCTAAGTAAGCAAGAATATCTTTATAAATACAGATAATCTCTTGAATATGCGAACAGATTCAGACTCTATGTATTATTTTATATCTGCCTTGTGCTGTGCTGTGCTTAGTTGTTCAATCATGTCTGAATCTTTGCTATCCCATGGACTATAGCCTGCCCAGCTCCTCTGTCCATGGGGATTCTCCAGGAAAGAATATTGGAGTGGGTTGCCATGCCCTCCTCCAGGGGATCTTCCCAACCCAGAGATTGAACCCAGGTCTTCCACATTAGGAGTGGATTCTTTACCCTCTGAGCCACAAGGGAAAACCAACAATACTGGAGTGGGTAGCCTATCCCTTCTCCAGGGGAACTTCCCAACCCAGGAATCCAAATGGAGTCTCCTGCACTGCAGGTGGATTCTTTACCAGCTGAGCTACCCTGGAAGCCCCATATCTGGCTTACTTCACTCAGAATACTCATTTTGTGGTTATTCCATATTGTTTCATGTATGTGCTAAGTCCCCTTCAGTTGTGTTGAACTCTTTGTGACCCTCGGGACTGTGGCCCCCCCACCTTCCTCTGTCCAAGGGATTCTCCAGGCAAGAATACTGGAGTGGGTTGCCATACCCTCCTCCAGGGTCTCTTCCTGCCCCAGGAAGCTCACTCACATCCTCTGCAGCTCCTGAATTGCAGGTAGATTCTTTACCACTGAGACACTAGGGAAGCCCATTATTTCGTGTTTCTACAACCTATTTTTTATTCTTTATCATTGTGTATTATACCCTTGAATGTATATGCAGCAGTTTCTTTATCTTTCACCTGCCAATAAATATTTAAATTGTTTCATATTTTTGGCCTGTACCAACAAAGTTGTTGTGAACATTCATTTATAAACATTTATGTGTAAATTCTATTTTACTTCTTTTTCCTTGGAGAATAAACCTGGAACATAACAGGAAGCTTATTACTATATTTTCAAGGTACCCTAACACTGTTTTCCAAAATGGTTGTATCACTTTCTCAGGACAATTTCAGTTATATTCGTTTGGAGGATGGAATTTAGGAACATATATCTTTAATGTGTATAGTAAGTCTCATATGCCTCTGCTACAGCTACATTTTTACACAGATGAGTGTCTTCACTGTATGCTTTCTCAGTACTATTTAAGTACCTGTTTCCTATTGTTCTTTAGTCACTAAGTCATGCATTTCCTGCCTTGGCAGTTGGATTCTTTACCACTGGGCCACCTGGAAAGCCCACATGTGTATTTCAGTGTAAAAAAGGATGGCCCAACAAGAGAAGAATGACTGATATTATGGATCCCTTAAGAATTCCAGCCCTATCTCCTCTTATGATTTTATTTCCTAATTTAATTCCTTGAGCAGAAAGGGGTGGAGGGATGTAAGACAACCTAGCCTCTGACTGGTGAGATGTCCTTTGGAAATTTATGGCTCCAGTTTCCACAAATAAAGATCAGTGTGCACCACACAGTACAATATGAAAGGAGTCCCAATTCTGGTTTTCTTTCTTTCTTAACATTATGCTTTTATTTCAAATGAATTGCTAATTTCTTCCTTCTACTTTTCAGAGGAGAATGAACAGGAAAATATGTACCAATAAGGTATTTCACTGAGTACATTGTCATTCTCTCATCTATTTCTTATGCTCTTTCTTGCCTTCAGCTCTTAGAGACCATCTCTCTTAAAGGCAAACAGAAACATGTTTTTACATGATTTTATGTCAGTATCTTATTCTTCCAACCCAAGTTACCCATCTTCATTTGCTATTCAATTTATGGCATTATTATCTCTTTTGTACTTCTAGTCATGAGCACCAAGGATACAGAGACTTTCCATGAGCAGAATTTTATTAGTAAGATACATGACAAGTTTGTATATTCTAAATTGTTGATCTATCAGTTTTCTCCAAGTGAAAATTGAAAGTGGCTCAGTTGTGTCCTACTCTTTGTAACCCCATTGAGTATACAGTCCATGGAATGTTCCAGGTCAGAATACTGGAGTGGGTAGCCATTCCCTTCTCCAGGGAATCTTCCCAACCCAGGGACTGAATCCAGGTTTCCCACATTGCAGGCCGATTCTTTCCAGCTGAGCCACAAGGGAAGCCGATTTCCCCAAGTTAGGCTCCTCTGATATAGATCCCTCTTCAGTGACATATAACACCTCTTTTCTATTCCTTTGTTGTTGTTTAGTCACTAAATCTTGTTCCACCCTTTCAACATTAAAGGACAAAAATGGTATGGACAGAAATGGTAAGGAAGCAGAAGATAAGAAGAGGTGGCAAGAATACTCAGAACTATACAAAAAAGATCTTAATGATCCATATAATCATGATGGTGTGATCATTTACCTAGAGCCAGACATCCTGAAATGTGAAGTCAAGTGGGCCTTAGGAAGCATCACTACGAGCCAAGCTAGTGGAGGTGATGGAATTCCATTTGAACTATTTCAAATCCTAAAAAATGATGCTGCATTCAATATGTCAGCAAATTTGGAAAACTCAGCAGTGGCCACAGGACTGGAAAAAGTCAATTTTCATTCCAATCCCAAAGAATGAATAATGATGCTGAGGCTGAAGTTTCAATAGTTTGGCCACCTGATGCAAAGAACTGACTCACTGGAAGAGACCCTGATGCTGCGAAAGATTGAAGGTGGAAGGAGAAGGGGACAACAGAAGATGAGATGGTTGGATGGCATCACTGACTTGATGGACATGAGTTTAAGAAAGCTCTGGGTGTTCATGATGTACAGGGAAGCCTGCTGTGTGCAGTCCATGAGGTCACAAAGAGTCGGACAGGACTGAGCGACTGAACTCAACTGATACCAGTAAGCTTTCTCATGACTTTTGTAATGACACCTTCAGCCCTTTTTTCTTCCACATCAATTCCTACATAATTGCAGGTGTTTTTCTGAATGCAGTTTATCTCCTACTTTCAAGAATTTTATGCAAATGTATAATTTTTGTATAATTTTATATATGGCTTACTTCACTCAGAATACTCATTTTTCAGTTATCCATATTGCTGCATTTGTTGCATGTATCCACATCTGTTTTTTATTCTCTACTGTTGTGTATTATCCCATTGCAGTTGCATGCAATTTTTTATTCTTCTCCTGCCAATGAATATTTAAATTGTTTCACGTTTTTGGCCTGTACACACAAAACTGCTGTGACCGTTCATTTACAATGTTTGTGTAGAAATTCCATTTTGCTTCTTTTTTCTTGAAGAGGAAAGTCTGAATCATAATAGTAAGTTTATTTCTACATTTTGAAGCTATCATAACACTGCTTTCCAAAATGGTTGTACCAATTTCTCATGAAAATTTTCAGTTATAGTCTTCTTTGAGAATGGAATTTAGGAATTTATCTCTTTAATGTATATGTGAAGTGAAAGTCACTCAGTCGTGTTTGACTGTTTGCTATCCCATGGACTGTGGCCTGCCATCTTCGTCTGTTCTTTGAATTCTCCAGGCCAGAATACTAGAGTGGGTAGCTGTTCCCTTCTCCAGGGCATCTTCCCAACCCAGGAATCAAACCAGGTCTCCCACATTGTGGGCAGATTCTTTACCATCTGAGCCACCAGGGAAGCCTCTTTAATGTATATAGGAAATGTCATACGATTTCTGCTACAGATATATTTTTGTACAGATGGGTGTTTCGCTATATGCTTCCCCCTCACTTTTTAAGTACCTATCGCCTGTTGTTGTTTAGTCGCTAAAACGTGTCTGACTCTTTTGCAGCTCTATGGACTGTAGCTGCCAGGCTTTTCTGTCCATGGGATTTCCAGGCAACAACACTCGAGTGGGTTGCCATTTCCTTTTCCAGGGGATCTTCCCAATGCAGGGATCAAACCTAAGTCTTCTGCATGGGCAGGTGATTCTTTACCACTGAGCCACCACCTACAGGTGGGTAGCCCACCTGTGTCCTACATGTGTCTATATCTGCATTTCAGTGTAAAAAACAATGGTACAACCAAAGAAGAAAGATTATAGCTTTGATTATGTAGACCTTTGTAAGCAATGTCTCTGCTTTAATGCTTAATAATTCCCATGAATAGAATTTTTTATGAAGATATGTGCCAAGTTTGAGTAAAGTTCTGACCTGTCAGTTGTCACCAACATAATCTCATTTAACATAGATCTCTCTTCACTGTCACATAACACCTCTTTCTATTACTTTCCTGTTATTTAATTTAGAGCAATGAGCTCTTCCTTACTGGAAGGTATATGAGATTACATTATTCTCCTTTCATTTAAAAGTGAGGAATTATATCCTAAAAGGCATCTAAATTTAGGAAGGTTATAACTTGGCATACAGATTTATGTTTTAGTTTAGTAAACCCAGGAGAAATCAGAAAAGACAACATAGTTGACGTAACACCACCAGAGAGGTTTCCTCCAATAATGTAGGACAGTAAAAGTGTACCTTGTACACAAAAACTTGAATTCTATGAATTCTAAGGGCTCTTAAATGCTGTCTTTTAATAAAATTTAAATTCTAGAAATGAACTAATCTCTTGAAATTTGCATGAAATTTTAAGGGGCTTCAATAAAGCCTAGAGTCATATTATAGAAAAAAGATAAAAGAAGTATATAAAGCACAACTTTCTGACACTTTGCTTATGTAATCCTAGTATTTGTTTGGATCCATTAACTCATTTTTATAAATTATGTTTCCCCAAATACATGAGTCAGTCACCAATATCAATTTTATTCCTTGTATTTTCTGTTTATTTATTTATAAATAAATTTATATGTATTTATAAATATAAATAAATATATTTATTATTTTATAATATAATATAAATATATGTGTGTATATATATATAAATATAATATAAATAAAAATATATTTATAAATATATTTATCTATTTATTTATAAGAGGTTTGTTTGCTGAGAAATTTGCTACTATTATGTAAGTTATTGTGTAAGAAGTGGAGCGAATTTGGTTAGAGCCTTATCACTCAATTCTTCAATTTTTTGCAATAGGTGATAAAATCAGAGTGCACAGACTTTCAAATCTAATTTTGAAAGCCCTACAAATGTGTAACATAACCAATTTTATTGCAAATTTGTTAAGTGCAAATAATTAGAAATCATCAGAACCTGTATATATGTCTATCACTAATTATACAAATAATATTTCTACTTAAAAACATCTTGTTTAATCTGTCATACATATAGTATTTGTTATAAAATATCTTCCTATTTTACTAAATGCAGTTCAGTGCAGTTCAGTTCAGTCACTCAGTCATGTCCGACTCTTTGCCACCTCATGGACTGCAGCACGCTAGCCTTCCCTGTCCATCACCAACTCCTGGAGCTTACTCAAACTCATGTCCATTGAGTCAGTGATGCCATCCAACCATCTCATCCTCTGTTGTCCCCTTCTCCTCCCTCCTTCAATCTTTCCTAGCATCAGGGTCTATTTAAATGAGTCAGTTCTTTGCATCAGGGCCAAAGTATTGGAGTTTCAGCTTCAGAATCAGTCCTTCCAATGAATATTCAGAACTGATTTCCTTTAGGATGGACTGGTCTGATCTCCTTTCAGTCCAAGGGACTTTCAAGAGTCTTCTCCAACACCAAAGTTCAAAAGCATCAATTCTTCGGTGCTCAATTTTCTTTATATACCAAATGCATATTTAGTCTAAATTTTGAATTGGAAATTCCATACCTAGAAATTTTCATCTTACTTTTATTTTCTGTTGATTTTCTATGACATTTACTTTTTTTTTTTTTTTAACTTATCAGACATCCTTCAGTATGAAACTGGTAGTTTTTTTTTTTTTCTAATCTTTATCTTTTGCAGAGGTATTTCCTAGAAATATATTAGTTTCCATTTTTTCCCTCTAGTACAGCCTTAAGTTACTATTTTCCAAATGTTTATCATAATTTCACTATGAGGTTGGTTAAATAAAGAGGGCTGGACTAAGAAGGATAGTGCTTTCTCTATTCAATAGAAAGCTTTCTTCAACTTGTCCTCTGAGATAGAATGCCCATGGTTTTGTTCAAGATTTTATCTCAGTTATTAAAGGAATGGTTCAAACTCCAAACCTGGTGAGAAAGATGTTTTTCTTTTTGATTTACACACTTTGCCTAAATTTCTTGTTGTCCTTTATATATTGATTACCCATACCATGTGTAAAACTGAGACTTGGTCCAATTTTCTTGACCACACTCTCAGATGATCCAATGTCTATAAATATTTTTCCTGATTGTGCCTATTTTTTTCCTCTTCCCAACCTTAGCTATTATTAATTTTTATTTTAATTCACTCAAACAGTAAATCAAGAAATTACTCTTTCTTCAGGATATTTTATACTACAATTTTGCTCAAGTAAACTTCACTGATAATGTATCTCTACAGTCTAAGGCCATTTTATGAAGTATTCCTACAATATTTTTTAGTACACCATTGTGGGAATTGTTTAAATTCTCATGACCCTGTGTATCAGACAGTGCTCTTCAACTTGAAGTGAATTTTTCATTTAAAATAGACTTCAGAGATTTCTCTGATTATTTTAAAAATATGCATTACTCGACAATATGCAGACACAACTGTCAGCAGATGTATGGCATTAATTGAATCTTCCTTATAATGTTAGAAATATTGTCATATATATACGTGTTTGTGTGTTTTCTCTCAAGCAGGAGAAAGGCTCAGTTCAAACATGGTGAGTAAATGTTTATATCTCAGGAAGTTTCATCCTTACAAATCTCTTGGGTCCTATCTTTATAGCAATAGGATACGATATGGGAATAAAAATTAAAAGGTCTACAGCTGGCAAAGAAGCCTTTGTTTTTCTTTCTTCAAATTTCTGTAATTTTGATGAATTCTCTTTGAAGTGTAAATGAGGATTATTCAGTATGTTCCTCCTTTTCTCCTTCCTGCCTTCTTGTCTTTGTTTCATGTGATCTCCAACTCTGTCCCTATCACCTTTTAGTGCTCCTATATCTACCTATCTCACACCTGATCATTTTTATTATCACATCTGAAATAAAATGGAATATAAAAAGGCAATATAGGGTAAAGGAAGTTCAAGGGATTCAAAAGAAGAAATGGGATAAAGACAGGCAGAAATGGAAAAGACAAGAGAAAACAGGCAGGGGAAAAGGTAAAGGATTTCCTATTTGTTCTTTTTCTGCTTGGAGGAATGCACCATTATATCCTGGTGAGTGATATGGGCTCTGATGAAGAACATCCTACTATCAAAGATATTTTAAAAGAACACCTACAATGTGCAAAATAATATACTGAAAATTAAAGGAACTCCAAAGTATACATAACATGAATTCCATAGATGGCTCATTAACAGAAAATAATGTGTTTGAAACATTAAATTTTAACAGTTTTTTGTTTGTTTGTTTTTGTCTTTTAATTGTATCTTACATTGTATTCTAAGCATATGTAGAGTGGTTTTCATCAGCTAAATGCTGAGGAAACTGACTTGAAAAATAAATCATTTGGTCAGAAACGCCATGTTCTCTATTTCCTCTCTAACACAGTAAATAGCTTCTAGATATTTAGCCTACAGGAATGTCAACCCCTCTGAGAGAGCTAGGAATAGGTCAGGTCTCAAGTCAAATGTAATTTAGTAGATTATAAACAGAAGTTCAAGGTATTAAAAGCATTTTCTTTGGTTGCTATTATTTTTCAATTAATCCTAGGCAGCTTATAATATTTTGGACAGACAGGCTGTATTTTTCAGATGGTGCATTCTCATGTTCACTTGCTCCTTGAAAATTGGAGGAAAGAATTCATAGCTAATGAGTACATAATGATCCACAAGGGTCCTTGCTCTTTGTGGGACAGTCTGGAGAAATGTTGTGGGGAAGTGAGCTGATCTACACAGGGTCAGATGAGTCCTCACAGAATGAGAACCCTCTGGCCCAGGCCTATTGAGACCCTTCCCAGAAACATGATGATCCACTTTTCTTTGCAGCAAATGTGAACCTTGGATGCAGCCACAGCTCATCCTGCCTTCCTCCTGTTTGAAGAGGGGAAACAAGTTGCCTGGCAGAAGAAGTGTCAGGATCTTCCCAGCTCCATACAGAGATTCCACTCCACTCCCCACTGTGCTAAGTCAGCTGAGCATCAGCTCAAGGAGATAATTCTGGGAGGTGCAGGTTGGGAACACTTGTTCCTGGGACCTGGGAGTTTGTAGGGTAATGTAAGAAGGAAGGGGAGGATCTCAATGACCCCATAGAATGGTTTCTGGGCCACCCCTCTTACTATAAGAGGAAAAACAAAGCGTGGGAAAGACTAGAGATCTCTTCAAGAAAATTAGAGATACCAAGGGAATACTTCATGCAAAGATGGGCTCAATAAAGGACAGAAATAGTATAGATCTAACAGAAGCAGAAGATATTAAGAAAAGGTGGAAAGAATACACAGAAGAACTGTACAAAAAAGATCTTTATGACCCAGATAATCACGATGGTGTGATCACTCACCTAGAGCCAGACATCCTGGAATGTGAAGTCAAGTGGGATTTAGAAAGCATCACTACGAACAAAGCTAGTCAAGGTGATGGAATTCCAATTGAGCTATTTCAAATCGTCAAAGATGATGCTGTGAAAGTGGTATACTCAATATGCCAGCAAATTTAGAAAACTCAGCAGTGGCCAAAGGACGGGAAAAGGTCAGTTTTAATTCCAATCCCAAAGAAAGGCAATGCCAAAGAATGCTCAAAGTACTGCACAATTGCACTCATCTCACACGCTAGTACAGTAATGTTTAAAATTCTCCAAGCCAGGCTTCAACAATATGTGAATCATGAACTTCCAGATGTTCAAGTGGTTTTGGAAAAGCAGAGGAACCAGAGATCAAATTGCCAACATCTGCTGGATCATGGAAAAAGCAAGAGAGTTCTGGAAAAACATCTACTTCTGCTTCATTGTGCGGGGAGCTGCCTGTGAGAACAGGGTCCTTTGTCTGAAGGACATAGCTCTGGGAGCTGCCTCAGTCCTTGAGGGTTTGCTTGCAAACATAGCTCTCTGTCCCGCCACCCCAGAGATTAGGTGATTATTTACTGCAGACACCTGGAGTTCTGTGCAAACTTCTCACACACAGGGAAATGTTATCTGGTGTAAGAAATAATAACAGGGTGCCATTCCCATGCTCTCAAGATTTCTTGTGACTGTTTGTAAGATGTATGGGTCAACCAAGAAAATGTTAACTGTCTTGTCTTTCTCACGCTCTCCTGTATAAATATAAGATGCTGAATAAAGTCAGTGTCAGACCGCTTCCCTTTGTGGAGACGTGTCTGAACCTCTCGACCCCATCTTTGTTGTAGAATTCTTTTGCTATAGTTTTCTTTCTCAGCCGCACCGTGCACATTCTCGGGACCTGATCAACTTTGCCAGCTGGCACTGGCATCATTGACTATGCCAAAGCCTTTGACTGTGTGGAATTTTCCACAATAAACTGTGGAAAATTCTTCAAGAAATGGGATACCAGACCACCTGAGCTGCCTCTTGAGGAACCTGTATGCAGGTCAGGAAGCAACAGTTAGAACTGGACATGGAACAACAGACTGGTTCCAAATAGGAAAAGGAGTACTTCAACTTTGTATAGTGTCACTGTGCTTATTTAACTTCTATGCAGAGTACATCATGAGAAATGCTGGGCTGGATGCAGTACAAGCTGGAATCAAGATTGCCGGGAGAAATATTAATAACCTCAGATATGCAGATGTCACTACCCTTATGGCAGGAAGTGAAGAGGAACTAAAGAGCCTCTTGATGAAAGTGAAAGAGGAGAGTGAAAAAGTTGGCTTAAAGCTCAACATTCAGAAAATTAAGATCATGGCATCTGGTCCCATCAGTTCATTGCAAGTAGATGGGAAAACAGTGGAAACAGTGGAAGACTTATTTTTTTGGACTCCAACATCACTGCAGATGTTGACTTCAGTCATGAAATTAAAAGACACTCCTTAGAAGGAAAGTTTTGACCAACCTAGACAGCATATAAAAAACTATAGACATTACTTTGTTAACAAAGGTCCATTTAGTCAAGGCTATGGTTTTTCTAGTAGTCATGTCTGGATGTGAGAGTTGGACTACCCCAGACCTTGGATATGATAGTATACACAAATCTTCCTCTGATGTGGTGTTGGAGAAGACTCTTGAGGGTCCCTTGGACTGCAAGGAGTTACAACCAGTCCATCCTAAAGGAGATCGATCCTGAATATTCATTGGAAGGACTGATGTTGAAGCTGAAATTTCAATAATTTGGCCACCTGATGAGAAGAGCTGACTCATTTGAAAATACCTTGATGCTGGGCAAGATTGAAGACAGGAGGAGAAGGGGACAACAGAGTATGAGATGGTTGGATGGCATCACCGTCTCAATGGACATGAGTTTGGGTAAACTCCAGGTGTTGGTGATGGACAAAGAGGCCTGGTGTGCTGCAGTCCATGCAGTTGCACAGAGTTGGACACGACTGAGCGGCTGAACTGAACTGAACTGAACTTGCCAATAGTTTTAACATTCTTTGCCACTGAGAAGACAAAGTTCAAATATTTCTTTTTATAAGAAGTGGCTGGTTTGATAAGAGGATCCTTGAATAATATACTCCTTTCCACCTCACCTTGATTTGAGGGCTTAACAGGGGCTAACAGATAAGGTGGAGAAATCATGGAGAAGTCAGCCTAGGACTGCATTTCTTAATCTTGGGTTGTACAGTATAATCGGCTTCCTGATGGCTCAGTGGTAAAGAATCTGATTTCAGTGAAGGAGACCAGGATTTAATCCCTCGGTTGAGACAATCTGCAGAGGAATAAATGGCAACCCACTCTAGTATTCTTGCCTGGAAAATCCCATGGACAGAAGAGCCTGGCAGGCTACAGTCCATAGAATCACAAAGAGTCAGACATGACTGAGCATGGCAGCACTAGGGCACAGTATAATCACTTGAGAATATCTTTCAAATTACTGATTCATAATTCTACCTTCTTTTCCTTCCTTCCACCCCTAGGAAATTTCTATCTGATTAGTGTGAGATAGGACTTGGGCAGGATTGTTAAGCAGTAACTCTGGCTTAGTTTTACTGATTTATATAAATGATCAAGTGAACATAACATTTCTTCCTCCATCAGCACTAGACACTCTGTGGTAGATTTGCATGAAGAGAAAAAAATTTTAAATTTAAAAAGAAATCTAATCTGTAGTTATCATTTGATTTTCTGTATATATGCAGTTATTTGTGCATTTATACAAATAAGAAAATGAATAACGGTTACTAAAATACTGTTTTATGATCATTTAAGGTTCAGAGTACAGGGTCTCTTTCCTGCTTCTGGTTAATTCCCTACTTCACCTACAGAACTCAAAAGCCAGAAACCTGATTCATATAACTAAAACTTCTCTCTGACCCAGGGATAATGGCTTGGGTCATATAATCTCTCCCCACTCTGTGTTTGAAGAAGGGCCACAAAAACATTTCAAAATCCTGCCAAAACAGCTCAGAACCAAGTTTAGGTATTCTTTGAGCCACAAGTGACAAATGTGAAATAATTTCTTTCCTTAGATGGTGACTTATTCAATAGATCACTGTAGAAAATTACCTACAATAAATGAAAATCATAAAGGTGAGTTCTATTTTTTTATATTGCTGATATTGTTTGTGCTTTTGTGGCATGTGTGTGTTAGAGAGAGAGAGAGAGCCTGTATGTCTAGCTAGTGCTTTTAACAAAAGCATTTGGGTCACAAAGATAGAGCAGAGCTCAGGATACAAGGCTTAAGACTTGAATCTTTTACTTCCTCAAGTTTGGTCAGTCTGACTTCCATACATTCTTTTCTACATGTCATTAGTATATTACTTATTTCAAAAATATAATTAATATAATAAAAATTACCAATTAGTATGTGATACTTGCATTCTAAAGTCATGAAAAATTATCTCATAGGACTGAAAAGCAGTACTCACATATTGGTCTTCCTTGGTGGCTCAGGTGGTAAGGAATCTGCTTGCAATGCAGGAGACATGAGTTTAAACACTGGGTTGGAAAGCTACTCTGAAAGGGAATGGCTACTCACTCCAGTATTCTTGCCTGGAGAATTTCATGGAAAGATAGACCTGGCGGACAGGCTACAGTCCCTGGAGTTGCAAAGAATCGGACATGACTGAACAATTAACACTTACTTTACTCTCATACTGGCCATTCTGTGTAATGATGAAATAAAAGCTTCTTTCAATGAACACATTGCTGTGGAATTCCAAGATGCTTTTAATATTCCTGGTGAATACAATTTAATGTGCAGTAATTGGAAATATTTAGCAATAGAGTACAGATCCAACTTATGGTGGCTAATATTCTGATTGATAGTAAGTCCTTAAAAAATTGATTTATAGTACAACTATGGCTATGTTAGTAAGCTTCTCTGTTTGGAAAAATAATCAAGGACAACTCACAGATAGAGATTGGAAAAAATTATTTCAGGCCATCAGTGGGGTAATATTCAAATTATTGTAACATAAGACTTACATAATGCTGTAAAGCCATTTTATGCAAGAATATGGCATTAGACTACTTTGATGTTAACTTTGAACACTGAACTGTTTTGTAATATGTAACAAACACCTTCTTTTGTTACAGTTATATTTTCAGTAGAATGGTTGATGTGTACAGGTAAGTTTCTCTGGTCTTTCCTTGTGTATCAGTCAGTCAGTCAGTTCAGTCGCTCAGTCGTGTCTGACTCTTTGCGACCCCATGAATTGTAGCATGTCAGGCCTCCCTGTCCATCACCAATTCCTGGAGTTTACCCAAACTCATGTCCATCGAGTCAGTGATGACATCCAACCATCTCATCCTCTGTCATCCCCTTCTCCTCCTGCCCCGAATCCCTCCCAGCATCAGAGTATTTTCCAATGAGTCAACTCTTCACATGAGGTGGCCAAAGTACTGGAGTTTCAGCTTTAGCATCATTCCTTCCAATGAACACCCAGGATTGATCTCCTTCAGAATGGACTGGTTGGATCTCCTTACAGTCCAAGGGACTCTCAAGAGTCTTCTCCAACACCACAGTTCAAAAGCATCAATTCTTCAGCACTCAGCTTTCTTCACAGTCCAACATTCACATCCATGACCACTGGAAAAACCATAGCCTTGACTAGATGGATATTTGTTGGCAAAGTAATGTCTCTGCTTTTGAATATGCTATCTAGGTTGGTCATAACTTTCTTTCCAAGGAGTAAGCATCTTTTAATTTCAAGACAATCTGCAGTGATTTTGGAGCTCCCCAAAATAAAGTTTGACACTGTTTCCACTGTTTCTCCATCTATTTCCCCTGAAGTGATGGGACCAGATGCCATGATCTTAGTTTTCTGAATGTTGAGTTTTAAGCCAACTTTTTCACTCTCCTCTTTCACTTTCATCAAGAGGCTTTTTAGTTCCTCTTCACTTTTGTGTATAAGACCATATTCACACAAACAGATTTTTGCTATTATTGATTAATCTATTTAGAATCTAAAATATTCATATATAACAGGAAAGAGAATGTAGTTTGTTATATTGACTTCCTCAATGATGATTATATGTCACTTTTCAGATTTAACACATTTTTTATCATTGCCTTACGTATTATGATTTTATACATATATTTCATATACATAATAATTTGCTTACTTTCAAAGTAATATTCTGTAGTGGAAAATATGAGGACAAAAGAAGTGACAGAGAAAGAGCATCCTATGGACAGGAGTAGATGTAGGAAATAATGTTTTAAAAAGACACACCAATATATATTAAAAAATGAATGGAATGGCAAATAATATCCATGTTGTAGAAAACTGAATATTGGTTAAAAAATAGCTGATTTAGCAATGTCATTGGTGTTGACCATTGCCAGTGAATTTGT
The DNA here is from genome assembly GCF_027580195.1 of Bos mutus. NCBI lineage: Eukaryota > Metazoa > Chordata > Mammalia > Artiodactyla > Bovidae > Bos > Bos mutus. Next base: position 21,636 of record NW_027219769.1, on the reverse strand, counting down.
GGTATAATTCTAGGAGAGGAAGTATAATTGTACATGGTAGATAAGACAATGGAAGGTGATCTGGTCACTTTTTGAGGAAGAGATTGAGTGAAAGAACTAAAGTACCCATAAATGACATGATCATTTACTTAGAAGGAGAGCTGGATCAAGCTTTCTGCTCAAATGGTACTAATAGTAACTATGTAGATAAAATCAGTTCTTTCAGGCATTTCTCAGGCATTTTGCTGAGAAAATAGGTAGGGAATTGGTGGATATCTAGCAAGAAGAAAAACAATAATATAAACAAAAAGAAGTGAGACCATTTTGTACTTCTTTTTGTGTAAAAAGTATCATTACATATAATAAAACTGTAAAACTGTCATTTTACAGTATCATTATGTAAAGATGGTCAAATCCCAGACTTAAATTCTTAGAATACTCATTTAAAAGAAAATTGAAATAATCTGAATAACATATTAGACTATATTATGACTTTCAAATGCATTTTCTGAAAAAAGTTTAAACATGTAGAATTTACATTTAGAATGAATAAGCTTTTTCACATAATTTTTAAAGGTTACACTCCATTTTCAGTAATTACAAAACATTGACTGTATTTCCTGTGTTGTACAATACATCCTTGTAAGCTATCTTATGCTCAATAGTTTGTACCTCCCATACCCCCACTCCTATGTTTCCCCTCCCTCCTTTAAAACTGCATATAAATAAGAACGAATGTTTTTCAGTGTAGACTTCCAAAGTAAAGATCAGATTCAAAGACGAAAAAGGATTTTCCCTGTTCAAGGCTTATTTCTCAGATTTCTTATTTTTGTCATAACATTTGATTCTCTTGGATGTGATTCTGTCTTACATAGTGATGCATAGTCCATAGGGTTGCAAAGAGTCACACATGACTGAAGTGACTTAGTACATACAGACTGTCTCTATATGCAGTCAGTTGCATCTTTTTTTGTCACTCCTGTTACCTAAGCATTAAAGCAAGACCACACACTTTTAAAGTGTTGGTTACAGTATTTTGCTTTCACTTTACAATAGCACTTTCTGCATCGAGCAGTGTAATTAACTTTGATTTTTTTAAAAGAGCAATTCCTATATCTCCACAGTTTAACCACACTCATATAAATTACTTTATCTGGGTCAGTGGTTCTCTAATGCAACTCTTTTCAAAACAGTAACTCTGAGGACTAGTTTTTTCCCCAGTTCCCTCCATTGTTAGGGCCTTACAGTTCTGGGACTGGGTGGGAAAGTGTTACAGTAAAAATGAAAATGGAAAAAAATCACATGAACTATTTTATTGTCAAATCTAGAAATGATATGGTCCCTGAGCACATTTTATTGGCCAGAACTCAGTTACATAGTCTCACCTAAATTCAGTGAAGGTGATGAAGGACAAGCATGTAATTTAGCTGTTTGTTTATGGAAAGGGTAACTGTGTTTTGGGAATGCCTACAGTCTGCACTACATAAAGTATACACTGAATAATTAATTCATATGAGAATATTTAATAAGATAAGCAGTGAAAACTTTAGTTTAAGCAAAAGTTATAGAATACTTTTGCATCCTTAGAAACAGAAGCATTAGTAAGAAGAATTTACCTCTTGTATGAGTAAATTCAGGCACTAGGTCTGATAATGACCATTTATTTTCTTTTCGGACTGCTACTGCTGCTGCTAAGTTGCTTCAGTTGTGTCCGACTCTGTGTCACTCCGTAGAAGGCAGCCCATCAGGCTTCCCCGTCGCTGGGATTCTCCAGGCAAGAACACTGGAGTGGGTTGCCATTTCCTTCTCCAATGCATGAAAGTGAAAAGTGAAGTCACTCAGTCGTGTCCGACTCTTCACGACCCCATGGACTGCAGCCTACCAGGCTCCTCCGTCCGTGGGATTTTCCAGGCAAGAGTACTGGAGTGGGGTGCCATCACCTTCTCCACTTTTCAGACTGGAGGAAAGAATTTTTCCAGGCTGGTGAGTCAAATTATTCTCTGATGGCAGAAGAGAGACTACTCCTTATGCTCTCAGGATCAGTCTGAGGATTTATTGGAAGAGAGCAGCTGAAAGAGTCCTTGTGGAAATATATGAGAGTCCCACAAACTCTAAAATATCTCAGGCTAATATAAATGCTATCTCTACTTTCCGATCCCTCTTTTTCAGAGATTAAAAGGGTTATCATCTTTACAATGGATAACACTCTGGATCTAGCCTCTGCCCATCCTTCCCTCTTCTTGTCGGAAGGGAACAGATGTGTAACCTGGGGAGAGAAGTCTCAAGACCTGCCTGAGGACCCACAGAGATTTTATTCTCTTCCCTGTGTGCTGGATCATCAGGTCATCACCTCAGGGAGGTGGTACTGGGAAGTAGAGGTCGGGAGCCATGGCACCTGGGACCTGGGGATTTGTAGGCCTCATGTAATGGGGAAGGGCAGGGTTTGTATCAAACCTGAGGATGGTTTCTGGGCCCTCAGGTTCTATAAGCAGGAGTACTGGGCACTCACCTCTCCAGAAACAAAACTCACTGTAAAGGTGCACCCGGCCAGAGTGTGTATTTTCCTAGAATATGAGGAGGGAAGCATTTCATTTTATAATATGGTAGATAAATCTCACATTCACACCTTGTCTCAAGGCGCCTTTGGTGGGCCCTTAAAGCCTTTTTTCAGGCTTTGGTCCAGTGAGTCAGAGCGTTTGACCATCTGTCCAGTGCCTGGAGCAGCCCAGAATCCCCTGTACTAAGAGCATCATATAAGCTGCAGGTCAGTGTGGCTTGAAACATCTGATCATGATGTGAATTCTTCTAGACCAGAAGCAAATTATTTTTTCTTATCCATTTGTATGGTTTTCCTTATTCTTTTATTTTCTTCATAAACAGCTCCCCCAAAGCATGGTGCAGGGTAAAAAAGTGTATGTTGCTTGTGATATGTGTAATGAAGAAAAAACTTCATGTAATTTAATCATATTATCATTATAAACATACCCAAGGATCTAGTGCATGTGATTGTCCATACAGTACTGTAATGTCTTTAAGATTACAAATTTAAAATGTCAGGGGTAGAAATAAAGAAGAGAATAACATTTGGTTTTATACCTTTGGGTTTTGTACTACATTTATAAAGTGATATGCAGAAAAATAAAACCTTCAAATAAAAAACAATTGGGTTGTTCTCAGTTGTCTAACTTAGTGACATTCAGATGGAAACAGAAGTTTTCAAGTTTATTCTTTGGTTTTCCCTGTGTGAACATCTATATTCCATCCTTACACTTTTTACCCTCCCATTCCCTCTGAGATATTGGCTCTTTCCTGCCTTTTCTTACTACTATATATAGCTTGGGAAGACATGTTCTTAATGTACACACGGTATAAATGACTTTTTAGTACAGTCTTGTGGGTTTTAGCACTTATACAGACTCATGTAGCCACTACTACAATCAGAATAAAAGATAGTTCCATTATTCCAAAAAGCTATTTTATGCTAGACTTGTGTAGTCAAACCTTTCATTAATACCTAACCTGGAAATAACTGATCTATTAGTGCTTCTGTATTTTACCAGAAGTTCATATAGACAGAATCATATTATAATTTACGTTTTGAGATTGGCTCCTTTCCCTTAGAATAAGGCTTTGATATTCAACCATGATATTAGAGGTATTAATACTTGATTCCTATTATTTGCTGATTAGTATTCCAATGAATTAATGTACAGCAATTTGGCTGTTTAATCTCTAAAGAACATTTATGTTGTTTCCAACTGAGGTGATTATAAATTAATGTGGAGTCCTGCCCCAAGGTCACAGAAGCAGAGCCCAGCACCAAAGTCATCTCGGAAGCTGACTGAGCCCCATTATAACCGTTGTCAAGAGCCCCCCTGAACATTACCAGCAGGTTTCCTGACCCCATACTAGGTAAAAATACCCACCCTATATTACCCTAATGCCAACTTTGCAGCATAGATTTTCTTTGTTTTGAAGCTATAAAAATTGGCTGCAAACCCACAAAAAGTGTCAACTTTCCACTGAGAGTGTAACCTGCTGTATGCACAGTGCCCACATTATCTCTGCTCTTTGTTCTTAATAAACTTCTTCCTTTGTGCAGTACTCTGTATCTGAAAATTCTTTTCAAACCCATGTTTCAGACTGCCATCACAATTAAGATGCTATAAACATTTATGTAAACATTTGTCTGTGAATATCAGTTTTCACTTTTCTATGGTAAATATCTAAAAGTGAAATGACTGGATCATATGATTAGAGCAGTTACAATTTTATAAGAAACTGCCAAACTATTTTAGAGTGGATGTACCATTCTGCATTCCTACTAGAAATAATCGAGAGTTCCAATTGTCCCACATCCTTACCAGCACCTGATATTGTTAAGTTTTGATTTCTTGTTTCACATTTCATTCATTGTTAATATTTAATTATGTCCATTATCATAAGTATGGGATGGTATCTCAGTGTGTTATTATTTGAATCCATCTAATGGCTATTATGTTGAACATTTTTTTCCTGTGCTTATCTACATTTTGTTTATTTTCTGAGTGTCTTCAGTCCATTTTGCAAACATTATAATAGACTTTATTCTAAGAGCAACCTTAAGTTTACAGAAAAATTGTGCATAAAGTACACAAAACTTACCTATAACCCTCATTCCCTGAACACTGTTCCACCTAGTAACAGCTCGCATCAGCGTGTTACATCCGTTATAATTGATGAACCAACATCAATTGGGCTCCACCCTCTACCTGTCCATTTCTACTCCCCTTCTTCTAAACCCCTAGCACCACTGATCCTTTTACCATCTCTATAGTTCTGCCTTTTTCTGCATGTCATGTGGTAGAAATCATATAGTGTTGCAGTTTTTTTCAGACTGGCTTCTTTCACTGAGAGAAATGCATTTGAGTTACCCCCATGCTTTTCTGTGGCTTGATAGTGCATTTTTTTCTAATTGATAAGTAACGTCCCTCATAGCTCAGATGGTAAAGAATCTGCCTACATTGCAAGAGACCCGAGTTTGATCCCTGGGTTGGGAAGATCCCTGAAGGAAGAAATGACTGCCCACTCCAGTATTCTTGACTGGAGAATTCCCTGGACAGAGGAGGCTGGCAGAATATAGTCCATGGGTCACAAAGAGTCAGACACGACTGAGTGACTATGACTTTCACATTCCTTCATAAGTATGTTTGACAGTTTGTTTACCCATTCTCCTGGTGAAGGATATATTGGTTTCTTTCAAATAATTTTAAGCCACAATAATCGTAATAGAAATTTTTTGAAATAGCTAAATTCAAGTTATTTGCAGTGGCTTTACTTTTTGGATGTGGAGCCTAGGAACTTTCAGTTACCTGGAGAAGACCAAAAGAGTACCTCACTTTCTAAAGAGGGAAGCTATCAACTTGATTTTCTAGCTTGAACATGTATGGGTTCCATGCCCCAGATGTTGTGAGGCATGATGAGCCCAGGAGGGCATGGTGGTAGTGGGAATATTGTTCTCAACTGAGGATGCATCTTTTACCATATCCCTGCTGGTTGTTTACAGGGAGCCATTGAGATGTAGACTTTTCAAGACCTCCTAATACAAACAATAATCAGGCAGTTTAGGGCTTTCAATCTGTTCTTACTCTTCTCCACTGGCATCTAATCACTATTATCTTTTTCTGTCTATGTGTATCTATCTATATATATACACACAGACATAGATAGAGATAGATAGATATTTTTATATTAGTTTTCCTCTCATATTTTCTTCCAATATTCTTTGATATATTATATTTTTCAGTGCTAATATTTCAAAATTTTATATGGCAAAACTGATCAGCTATCTGAATATTGGTTTAATCTCTCTGGAATTTATATGAATCAGTGTACAGGGAGGTGGAAAAAGCATTAGAATTTGAAAATGGTCTACACAGGGATTGCTGGAAGGAAAGTTAGGCAAAGGAGAGCAAAGCTATCTCCAAGAGAGTAGAAGGGAATACAAATACCCAGGAAGCCAAAAAAGCAGTCTTAAAAGAGATGAGTGAGTACTTGGAGGATTTAACATCTCAATTCTCTGTTATAAATACTTAACATTCAAAAATCCTGACTCTGTTCATTTTAAAGTAGTTATAGCAGGGAAGGTTTTTTCATGTTTGTTTTTTAACAAAGAAATCTATTATCTTTATTTAGCACTTATATTGCTTATATATATATTAAAATTTTAAACTTTAAAAACAAATTTCTCTAATTCTTTTTATTTCAAATTTTACATAGAAAGAATGATCATGAGAGGTAGAGTTTGTCTTCTACTTCATGTGAAATCAAATCAAGTTGAGCACAGAAATTCACATTAAAATTTATTCCACTTAAAAACATAGTTAACTGGTGACTTGTGTTTCTGAGTAGAATGTGGTGGGTAATACTCAATAAAAATAAATGAGAATAAATGAAATGAGTAAGTTAAATCATAGATTTAGACAAGTCAAAATGACTGAGAAGAGCCAATTTTGTCTCCATGTTTGATCTGCTTCTTTGACTTTAACCTTGATGCCGGGAGCCAGCACTGGAGTCCCCACCCATACAAGGTTATATGGGAGAGTTCTGGTGGGCAAGGTGAGCCAGAACTCGAGGGGTGCCCCACTGGGCCTGCCTGAGCATCTACCCCAAAACCAGAGTCTGCCTACTTTACTGCTTTGTGATTTCACCTACACCTCTGACTTTACAGGGGGCTGTCCCCCACCACCATCTCTCTCTCTGAAAAAGAGTTAACTTACAGCTTCAGTTAATAAAGTTCCTGGGCGTGACAAGAGTGTTTTAGTTCACAAACCCCTCAGATGGCTGTCTAACTTGCCTGACAGGTTTACCCGGCCTCCTACAGCTATGCATACGATTGTTTACAGTCTTCCAGCCTCGAGAGGCACGGGGAGCTTAAGATATTCAAATAGTATAGAGCCTCTCGGAGAGTTAGAAATTGTTAGACTAGAACTAGTAGAAGATTTCATTGTTGAGACAATGCTTGCTGCCACGTTTCCACATCCCCTGTGTTGTATCCTTGGAAGTGTATTAATTAATATAGTTGGTATGTAGAAAAAATAAGTAGTGGCCTTGGTGTTAACAACTTTAGACCCTTAAGGTAATAAATTCTTTCCTTTGTTGTAAACCCACTGCACCTTTGCCCTATAGGAATGCAACTTTATCTAACACCTTCGGAGGATGGCACCAAACTTTAAAATAATTACTCCTAGAGAAAATAAGTCTTACGGTTGACAAACCTTTGTCAGAGTCATAAAACAGGCCTTCCGGCCAGAAGATGATGTAAATCACTTAAACCATTTGTATAAGATAAGTTTGCAGAAAAGAAACCCTGGTTTCGATAAGAATCAAAGACTGCTGACTTTGCATGATTTCATACCCCCTATTATCCTCTCTGTGCAACTTAGGGTATAAAAGCCCCTGTTGAAAATAAAGCTACGGGCCTTGATCACCGAAGCTTGGTCTCCCCATGTCGTTCTTTCTCTCACCTTCTGGCTGAATTCCCATCTGGAGCATGGAGGCTCGTCAAGCCTACTAATTTGCCTGGGCTTCTAAGATCTGACTGGGGAGGCCTTAGTGTCTCCTCTCCTTTGGGAGAACGGGAGGATGCCTGGGGCCTACATAGGTGACACAAATTCCGTGTCTTGGAGTTTTATTGGTTTTCCATGTAAACCAAGTTATTCAGCCTCTTTTCTCCACTGAATTTTCTCACTGAGCTGTCCCTACTTAACTACTTTTTACATCTCTAATTAATACTTAATTAAGCTATCTCTATTCTAATCACCAACACTGTCATCCTGAGGGAATCCCTGGATCCAATCGGGGCTGGACCCCGGGACTTGTCATTGTTTTTGTTCACTAAAACGATATTGTTTATACATAATGGCCTGCCTTGGGGAACCCTATCCCTCTGCTTGAATGTTAAACCAAAATGCCTTTGTTTAGGACCCTGTCCACATGTGAGTGGCTACAGGAAGGAAGAAATGAACAACATCCTCTCCCTGAGTCTTGCCATTCTAGGAGATATCTGCCAAACTAACTTCATTTCCTCATCTCCCCTCAACTCTGTTCTATAAAAGAATCTGGTATCCAGACCCCAAGAAGATGGTTATTTTGAGACATTAGTCTGACTAAGCCATCTTCTTGATCTGCTGGCTTTCCTAATAAAGTCCTATTCCTTGCCACCACCTGGGAGGCTTCCTAGGTAGCTCAGTGGTAAAGAATCTGCTCAGTGGGAAAGAATCCAATGTGGGAGACACAGGAGACTCAGGTTAGATCCCTGAGTTGGGAAGATTCCCTAGAGAAGGAAAGAACAATCAATTCCAGTATTTTTTCTTGGGAAACCCCATGGGCAGAGGAGCCTGATGAGCTACAGTCCATGGGGTTGCAAAGAGTCGGACAGACTCAGAAACGAAGCATGGCATTTGCCTCAACATCCCATCTATACTCTTATTGGCCTTTTGTGTTGCAAGCAGAGTGAGTTTGGTCTCAATAACCAAAAGCTAAGGAAGAAATACTGACTTGAACAAATAAGCTGATTCAATGGGCAGTTTATTTCCCGGGGGTCATTTGCTAATTCAGGAAAGGGCTTAGTTTGAGCAGAGGGACAATGGTGTAGTCTTTGACAGACAGGTGAATCTGCAGCAATGAAGTAGAAATTAGAGGCTCCCACTCTGAAGGATATTTTTTCCAATGGGACATTTATTAAGTGCTGGAGCAGCGCAGGAGGTTGGCAGGGGTAGCAGGGGAAAAGAGGAGAATAGTATAAAATTTCCCACAATTTTGAAGTGCTTGGAAGAAAAAGTTTTGCTAGAAGGAAAAGCTCTCAACAAATAGATGTTTGCCAGGTTTTGAACCATGTTTTCAAAGATAGCAGAACTTAAACCTGTAGAAATCTGATCATTTGCACTTATATTCTGCTTAAATATGAGGTTGGATAGACAGAATTAAGATATCAAGCAAATATACCTGTACTCCCAGCAATAATCCTCTGCAATTATGGCAAGAATGTAAAATTTCTATGGAAATTCTAATAAGTAGAAATAGAGAGAAAATAGTGTATCTTTCAAAAATATATTTTCTCTGAAGAACAATGATCAGAAAACATTGAACTTCCTAAATATGAGTAGATATTTTGACATTCTTTGAGAATGAAATTACATGGCACAGGACAAAATTTGAGGAGCAAATGATGAATTCATGTTTGCATATGCTGAATTCAAAGAACAAATAAAATGACCAAAATGAGATGTTCTAGAAGTCATTAAATATCTGTTGGGAGCTCAAGAGGAATATAATTGGGGTATAAGGAAAAGGTTAAGAGCTAGGATGAAGAGAAAGGCCTACAGAGACACATAGATACAAAAAAATGAGTATTATTTCATGGGAATCAAACAAGATTTGAGTGTCATAAGCTTAGTGACCACTATGAAGACTGAATAAGGGTACACATGGTGGAAAAGATCTTTAAGAGAGAAAAATTACCTACCAAATTGGTGGTTAAAATATTCTCAGGCTGTTTTTAAAAAGTGACTAATATAATCTGCATAAGTAATCGATCCAGTGGAAAGTTAATACCTCTGGAGGCCAAGATCATACTAAACTGGGGAAAACATTATGAAAACAAAGTGAACCATAGACTCTGGAGAAGAGGGACATCTCTGAGTGCTTGAGATGATGAGAAAGTGCAAGAAACCATGGGAGTATTTGTGCAAGTAAATCATAGAAATCGTCTCAGTTGCATTTTTGTTTCTCAGTTAATTATGGTCTAGATTTGTCACCATTTGGTCTTTTTTTTAAGAGAGGAGCTCACACATTATCATGTCTCATTAAGTTTGTATATCATAATCACAACCTTAAACTTAGCCCAGATTCATGCTCCTGTTACTACCAACCAGTTAATACTGACCTCCATAGATGATGTTATTTATCTCTGTGCAGAAATGATCTTCCAACATTCTGTGGGGTCCTTGCATTTTTCTCTCTATTCTTTCTGAAAGTCCCTCTGATCTGTATATTTGCTTTCTTGGTCCTTTTAAAATCTTTCCTCTAATTGCTCTCATGCACTAATTTTATCATGACTTTTGCCTCTGAAAAATACCACTATTTTAATTCCTTTTTATAAAACCTAGAATATTCTTCAAGTTTTCAATGATGAAACACAAAAAAAGTTTTTACATTAAGTTCCTATTCCAGCAGTATGAGCAATACCACCCTTCCCCAACCTTATGGACGAAATTACAAAGGTGAACAAATTTATAGCCCTGAGAGATATCTTTGCTAAGTATTAGTTTTGGCTGATTTATTTCTTCAATCATTCTTATCTGGGCAATAAAAACATTTGTATGCCTTTCTCATATTTTCTAAAATCCTGTGTTCAAAGATCAACAACATACCAAGAAATGAGCGAAGAGAAAGAGAATGACAGGGAGACAGACTCCTGATTACACTCAGTAGAGAATTCATGGAGAGAAATGGAGATGGGAAAATCAGCAAGCTTTTGAAAAAGAAGATGCATGAATCATGCCATATGACCTACTTAAAAATGTAGGTTACAACCGAGTCATAAAAATAATATAAAGGCATATGAAATCCATTAATTCAACTGTTCATTTGTTCTAAAAGCACTTAACTCAGTTACACTCTTTTTCATACTTCACAAGAAAGTATGAACTAATAAAAATGTAAAAAGCTGGATAGCAAGGAATCTGAGCATTAGGTGGGACAAGTAAATGATTATCCTTTTATTTGATATCTGACTTAATTCTATTGTTGAAAATATATTTTGAGAGAAAACTATGTACTTGGCAGAATGTACATCATGGCATTTCCTCATCTGCCCTTGTAAGAGTTGTGCCAGGCTAAATTCCCATTCTGACACCAACAGGTTGGGCCATGGAGTTCACACTTAAAGTAACATAGCACAAAATCACAGACACACAAAATTACAGCACAATCCAAAAGTGAAAAAAAAAATGTATATATGTATATATATATATAGCTTAGAAGTGCCAAAAACTGAAATGGAAGAGAAGTTGCACAGAGGATTGACATACCTGAGTGAGACACAAGCTAGTCTCAATCTAGGGAAGCTGAGCCAGTCATTTTTACCAATAAGATTAGGATTTAAAGTGAAGGATTTCTAAAGATTCCCCAGAATGCCTTTATCAGTATTAACTTTTTTTCTGTTCTCCATAGTGAGTTAACTGTAGAGAAACCACCCCCACACTAGTCTAGTCAGCAATAGGCCAAAGGTCTGTCACTGAGTAGCTTAGGAAACACATGTACACCCGTGGTGAATCCATGTCAATGTACACCACTACAATATTTACTTAGCAGAAATTCATTAAAACTTTAAGTACAATAGGATTTTTATCATAGGACTTGAATGTTATTTGGGGCTTAATTTTTTCCTATTTGATTTTTTTACACTAATGTGAAACAACAATTTCACCAGTAGTCAGGCAGTGAATAGCAAGTAATAGGCTCATAGATTAGGAGGGATATGAAAACCGTCATCTTGACATCATGATATCTATACATTCACAAAACTATGGCCACAATTTTCTTCAAGTTCTTGAAATTCTACAAAGCATGGAAGAAAGAAGGATCTAGAGGAGCTTGCTTATCTGATGTCCTTTGCGCATATAAGACCATTAAAATCTGCTTTTAATCTTTTCTGTTATTTTCAAAGTACATCCTCCAAATAGCAGAGTTCTGCATTTCTCATCTACAACATGTTTGGGATACATATTTTCACTACTCTGTCTGACAGGAGGAGGGGGTAGGTGTAGGGACTTCTTGTATTCAGTCATCCAAATTGCCCACCTGAGAGCAGGGATCATTCTCAGACAGGGAATGACTGACTCCAAGGCCAAAGAAATGCATGATGCTGATGTTAGCGTGGGGACTGACAGCCATGAGGGTCAATGGTGTTCTCAAGCAGGGATCAAAATGGGAGGAATCAAGATGTATCTAGTATACTCAGGTAATAACCCCTAGAGTTCAGTTTATATCCTAAAAAGTTAGTGCAAATGACCAACAAATGAAAGCTGGGTTGTTTCTGAATTCTTGCCTGTAGCAACTATTAGAATCTCTAATTTAGTTTTATGGATTGATATTGTTTAAGGCATGGGGGTATCCTGGAGAAAGCAAACTCTTGACAATTGTAAATATCTATCAGAACTTTTTGCACAGACAGTTTATAAACAATTATGGGACTATAAAATTAAGAATCAGCCACCCTCATTGTCCCAGGTAGATTTTCCACAAACTGTAAGATTAATAAGTTTAGATTGCAAAAAATATATATATATATATATATACACACACACACACAATTCCTTACTCTGTAAAGGGAATAGCATAATTCTAGAAAGTTTGTACGATAATATTTTACTTAAATATCTACCTCTGCACTACTCTCTTGAAAATAATATAATAAAAACAGTAAGGACAGCCATTCTTCACAGAGTTTTAAATGTGTGTGTGTCTTCACATGAGCATATATATCAGCTTTAGGTTCATGTGAGACCATATTTATTACCATCACATGAATGAAGAGGAGTAAAGTACAGTCCAGAGTTCCCTTCTTTGCTGCTTCCTGCCCTTGTGCCACCCTCATATCCCTGTTGGTTACGGAACAGGGAGGGAGACAGCTGGGTGGTCTGACTGAGACTTCAGTATTTCAAAGGGGGCTCAAGAGAAGAGAGGAAACTGACACTGCTTTGTTGATAATTAAGCCAGGTGAGTTAAAGGTATTTTGTTTCCTGAGAATTTAGAAGTGGTTTGTGTGTGTGTGTGTGTGTGTGTGTGTGCATGAAGGGCCTGAGAAAGCACTATCGATAGAGACATGGTGAATTTAGATAAAAGGTTCTAGATTTAGTGGCTCTGATCCTCATGATTTGTCCATCTTTTATTTTTTTTTTTCTAGTTAGAAACCTTAAGAGCTCCTCTAGAAGAGCCAAACGCTCTCCAGCATTGGATACTGGGCTTTCACCCTGCTCTCTCTGGCTCTCACAACTAGTCTGGCTCTTTTCCTATTGGTCATGGATCCCTTCCATGGTCTCTGTGTCCTTCCTTCATTTCTGAATTCTCCTTCCACCACCATCTGTCCAACAGACATTTTTTTCTGTAGGTGAGAACATTCTGAGTCCTGTTTCTGCCTTGTACTTCTCTGCTGCTGCTGCTAAGAACATTCTGTCCGACTCTGTGCGAGTCCAGCCCATCAGGCTCCCCCATCCCTGGGATTCTCCAGGCAAGAACACTGGAGTGGGTTGCCATTTCCTTCTCCAATGCATGAACTACTTAAAGTCAATCCTTTATAAACTGAAATCCCTCATAAGACTTCTTCATACTCTTTTACTTATTTAACATTAATGTCTAAAACAGGATGTGCTTCCCTGGTGGCTCAGCAGTAAAGAATCCACCTGCAATGCAAGAGACTTGCAAGAGACATGGGTTTGATCTCTGGGTCAGGCAGATCCCCTGGAGAGGGAAATGGCAACCCACTCCAGAATTCTTGCCTGGGAAATCTCAAGGACAGACAACCTGGCAGGCTACAGTCTATGGGGTTGTGAGAGTCTGATATGACTTAGCCACTAAACAACAACAACAAAACAGGATATGAAAACCATGAAAATACAATGCATGTTAAAAGAGACCTGTAAGATTTAAAAACATAATGCTCTCCACTTTCCTTCATACAGATGCTCAAATCAAAGCTTTAGTTTTTAAGAAAACAGAAGAATTGTACCAATTAGACTTTTGCTGCCAATTTGAGAGTACTATGCTCTGTCATCCTATAAGGGAATAGATTACTGTAGAACTGGCATTGCTGTATCACAAAAAATTGCCAGCTATTTTGTAAATATTTTCCTTTCTTTCCTTGATTATATCTTTTGAAGAAAAAATTTAAAAATTTGAAGATCCAATTTATAAATTATTTTTGATTCATGTTTTATATGTTCCAAGAAATACTTGCCTAAAGTCTTGAAAATTTCCCCTGTGTGCTTGTCTAGAACATCTATAACTTGTTTTATATGCAACTCTATTAATATTTGATTTTTTAAATATTATGAAGTTTGAGTTGCTGCTTATTTTTTTCCAAGTGGATACTCAGTTGTTTCAATGCCATTCATTGAAAAATTATTCTCTCTCCCGTTCAATGAGTTTGGCACTTTTATTGCTATTTAAGCATATAAATAAGGGTGGATTTCTGTATTTCTCAGGTTCATTAGTCTATATATCTCTCCTGATGCTAATGTCATACTTCTGAGTTAATGTACCTTTATTGAAATTAAAACTATATATATAAACTCTCACTTTTTTCTTCATTTTAATATTGTTTTGACTAATCTACGCCCTTCAGTATCAGTTTGTGAATTTCCACAAAGGAAAAGGCAGCTAAATTGTTCATGGGGATGAGGTTGGTGCTATCGATGATTTTAGGGAGAATAGACAATTAACTGGAGAAGGCACTGGTGACCCACTCTAGTACTATTGCCTGGGAAATCCCATGGACAGAGGAGCCTGGTTGGCTGCAGTTCATGGGGTCGTGGAGTTGGACATGACTGAGCGACTTCACTTTCACTTTTCCCTTTCATGCATTGGAGAAGGAAATGGCAACCCACTCCAGTGTTCTTGCCTGGAGAATCTCAGGGAAGGAGGAGCCTGGTGGGTTGCCGTCTCTGGAGTCGCACAGAATTGGACACGATTGACGCGACAGCAGCAGCAGCAGACAATTAACAATTATGAGTCTTATAAATTGTAAAAAAAGAAAAAAAAGGAATTTTTCTCCTTTCATGCTTTCTTTAATTTTCCCTAACAATAATCTTCAGTTTTCACTGAAGATATCCTGCATGTCTTTTGTTATGTATAGTCTCAAGTATTTCACACTTTTGTTAATACAAATGCATTTTCTATATTTAATTTGTCATCTGTCTATTGCTAATCCATAAAATTAAATTGATATTTATGTATTAACAGTATTCTGTAACCTTGCTAAATACTCTTATTAGTTGCAGATGTTGTAGATTCCTTAGAAAATTTACATGTATATTCTACACATTATCTGCAAATAGAGATAGTGTTAGTTTTTAACTTTCTGATTTTAAAATGTTCTTTTCCTTCTTACTGCAATGGCTAGTACCTCAAGTAAATTATTGATGAAAAGTGGTGAGAATGGGTTCCTTTTCCTGTCTTTCAATCTTGAAGGAAAACATTCAGTATTTCAACATTAAGTACAATATAAGCTTTAGGATTTTTTCATGAATGTCATTGATCAAGTTGAGGAGATTCCCCCCATTACTATTACAATGGCATTTTAGTTTTTTTTAAAACCACGAATAGATGGCATATTTGGTCAAAGGCTTTTTTAAAAGTCCTTGAAATGATTATCTGTTTTTTTCCCTTTATTTTGTTAATATGAAGAGTTGCACTGATTGCTTTAGCCCCAAGAGTATTGAACAGTCTTGCAGTGGGGACAAATTCTGCTGACCCGTCTTCTCATATATTTTGGATTTGGAGTTGCAGTTTCTTTGTAAAGGATTTCTTTTATTTTTAAATTCCATTAATGCTGTATTGGTGTTTGTCTTACTTTTTCTGTAATATCTTTGCCTGGTTTTGTTTTCAGATATATACTGATCTCATGAAACAAATTGATAAATGTTTCCTCATTTACTATTTTCTGCAAGAGTTTGTAAAAGACTTGTTATTTCTTCTTTAAATAGAAGAATTCACCAGTGAAATCACTGTTTTTCTCAGTTTTTTGAGGAAAGTGGGATTTTGATAAAAGGCATTTCTTTTTAGACTTTAGGGATAATGATATTCTATGTTTCTCTTGCATCACCAACAGTATAAGTTGTATTTTCAAGGATATTTTAAAAATTTAAAAAAGTCCTTGGTTGTCTGTTTTTTTCCCTTTATTTTATTAACTGCTAAGTTGCACTTCAGTTTAAGTGTTCGACTCTTTCAGTGACCCCAAATTCTGCTGACAGCAGCCCACCAGGCTTTGGAGTTGCCCTTTGTAAAGATTTCTTTTATTTTTGCTTATTAGGCAAGAACACTGGAGTCTTTGCCTTTTTGTTTTCATTTCCTTCTCAATGCATGAAAATGAAAAGTGAAAGTTTTGAAGTTTGTAAAGACTTGTCCGACTTCTTTAAATAGTCAGACCCCATGGACTGCAGCCTACCAGGCTTTTTTGAGGAAAGGTGGGATTTTCTTTAATAGACAAGAGTACTGGAGTGGGTGGTTGTATTTTCAAGGAATTTTAAAATTTAATCCGGTTGTCAATTTACCCTATAAGTTGATAAAATCTTCTCTCATTATCCTTTTAATATATACAGAATTTATGGTGACAGCTCTACCTTTATTCCTAATGTTGGTGATTTGTAATATCTCTTGATCTGTATTATTCTTGATTTGATAGATGAATATTTTATCAATTTTGTTGCTCTCTGCAAAGACCCAAATTTTGACTTTTAAAATTTTTTCCCAATTATTTGTTTCTTTTATTTTTTAGATTTTTGTTGTTTTGTGGAAGTTGACAAGTTGCTAAAAAAGCATTCAAAGTAGTGTAAGTATTGCCTTTCTTCTAGTTATATTCTGCATTCAATTTGCTTCTAGAATATGTTCTGCAGTGCATTGGTATAATTCTTAATATGGTTGGATGCATGTCTACCATTTTGTATAATATATTTTTACTTATCTCCTCTGATTTTTGTACTTTGTCTGCCCTTTTCAGTTTTCTTTGGATTATTCAAATAATTTCAGGATAGGATATTGTTTTATCTTTTGACTTTTTAGCTCTAACACTTTACATCATTCTTGCATTTTATATTTATTCAAAATATAGAAACAGCAACAACATAGGTCCTTTTATCTCCCCTACCTTCCATAGTTTATGAAAAATACACATCAATATTTGATTTTTTATAAAACAGATATTTATGTCTTTAGAAGAAAATAAGAGGAAAATTAACTATTTTATATACCTAGATTTTTATTCCGGTGGCTCAGACAATGAAGAATCTGCCCACAATACATGAGACCCAGGTTCAATCCCTGGATCAGGAAGATCCTCTGGAGAAGGGAATGGCTACCTACTTCAGTATTCTTGCCTAGAAAATTCCATGTAAGCAGAGGAGCCTGGCAAGCTATAGTCATGGAGTCACAGAGTTGGACATGACTGAGTGATTAAGATTCAACTACACATATACACATAGATATTTACCACTTTTGATGTTGTTTATTTTCTGATGCTCTGATTTTTCTTCTGGAATTATTTCCCTTGTGAATTACTTAAACATAAGACCTGAAATCATAAAACCACTAGCAGGAAACAGGATCTCAAAGCAATATCTTCGCTCTTAGTTTATTGCTGCATTATACAACAATAAAGACATTGAAAAACCTAATTTTACATCAACAGACAAGTATATAAGGAGAATATGTATAGGATACAATGATATATTATTCAGCCTTAAGAAAGAATAAAATATTACCTTTTTTTGACAAGATGAATGAGCATGAAAGACATTTTGCTAAGTGAAATAAACCAGACATATAAAGATAAATATTGCATGATCTAATTTATATGTGAACTCAAAAAAAAAAAAAAAAAAATCCAAACACAGAAACGGAATAGAAGGTTGCTCTACCAGGAACTGGAGCATGAAGAAAAGGGAGAAATTTTTTTAAAAAGGAAAGAAAATGAAAGTAGAATGATTGTTCCCAGGGATTGAAAAGAGGGAACCGTAGGTATTATTTTTTAATAGGTACAGAGTTTCAGTGTTGCAAGATGGTTGTTCATGATGGTTGCACAATATGAATATACTTAACACAACCAAATTCTACACTGGAAAATGGTTAAGATAATAAATTTTGTTATGTGTATTTCATCAGAGTAAGAAAACTGGGAAATTGAATGAATTTAACAAAAATTATGAAGTAAATGATTTTAATATTTTTCCTTTTCATGCAGAAAGAGGTCATGAGAAAGTCACAGTGGAAACCAGTTCCAGGCAAGAAACAATCCTATAAATTTTGCTATTTCATTGGCAAGAACTCATGATATAATCAAATAAAGTAGCAATGGAGATAGATAATATACTTTGTCTGGGATGTTGATTCTAATGGATCTCTCCTCTTACCAGCTGTGTGTCAAAAGAAGCAGGAGCCAAGTGCACTGTGTGGCCTGTGACCTAATTTTCACTTACATGATATGTGAAGCAATTATTCTAGAATGTTGCCATTTTTTTCCTTACAATAATATAATTATTAGGACTATAGCATCCTGTTTCTAATGCCATTTCTTCAACTTATTTTTTAATTTCAAGAGGATTCAATTAAGGAATATATCAAATTAATACATATACTGGGCTTTATCTGACTACCTCTAAAATAGTTTTGGGCAGAGCAGTGCCTATACTCTGCTGTTTTTCTATCTCTTTATGAGCATCTTTCTTGTGTAAGTGTAGGTTTTTATTTTATTCTGAAAAATGTAGAAGCCTCAACGAAAAATCAATGCTTGTTATATATACATCTTTATCCCAGAGGAAGTGCTACTCTTTCTCCTAATATGGAATCATTTTCAAGTTTAGTTGTTTTGACAGCAAATGGTGTATTCTAGTAAAACAGTGTTTACTCTCTTTGATAAGATGGTCTTTGAACTTCCTGGTTACAAAATGTGTATCAATTAGAGCTCAGACAAAACTATAGAAGTGTATAAAATCTTTATCCTCCTCCTTCTTGATATTGTGTCCTCATATTGATTTGCTTCTTTCTCAATTATTTTATTCATGAATGTGAAGAAGTCAAAGATAATTCCTATAAATCTATACTTGTGGATACATAAATAGATACTAGTGGGTTGCATAGTGTTGAACACGACTGAAGCAACTTAGCACGCATGCATGCTATGGACAAAATTGAGACCTTAGACATGGTGCATCTGTATGCATGAGTTTATGTGTACCTCATGCAATGTATGCGTGCTTGTGTGTGTGTGTAAGAATGTGTTTATCTGACTTGTGATAGGATTAATTTTAAACATAAATTTTGAATTAATTGTGCATTTGATTTGTATTTACATTATGTTTTTATTGATCTCCCTTTTTATTTTTCAGAAGATCCTCAGGAAAAAAGGGTAAAATCTCTGAAAACTTGTTACTCACAGACTGCTCTCACATGATTGATTTCTTGAGCCCTTGAGATTCCCATGCTCTTAATCTATACACCTCTCCTTGTCTTGTTCTTTTCCTATGTCTCTGCCTTTCCCTCCCTAATTTTTAAGCTGCAGATCTTCAGATTATGTTCTCTTTCCTTAGTTTCTCTAATAATCTTTTTCAGTTCTCACTTTTTCTGCTCCATATAATTTTTTCCCATAATCATCAGTATTTTCTGTCTTTCTATACCTGTTATAGTTTCATTAAGAAGTTGTTGAGATGAAGAGCATTCAGTTGAAAGGCTCACTGTTTCCATTCTGCATATTTTTGCAGAACACATTGCAAGATGGGAACTCTGCACATATCTCAAGTTTAACAGCTCATTTTGATGCCAATGAAACTTGCCCAAACTAAAAGACATGAGAAGTGATCTCACATACTGAGTGAAATTTGTCCATCCTTTGTTCTTCCAAAGCCTATGAAATTTATGTTACAATCCATTAGACAATGAGAAATTAAGGCTTATTCTCTGTGACAGAATTTATTGTCCAAAGAATCCCAGGTGTAAAAATATTTCCCATTAGTATTCTCAGAATTTTTTTAACCAAAACATTGTTTTGTGATTTGGGTATTTTCAGTGTCACATTTATCATTAACACAAACTGCAATTTCTATTAAATATGTAAAGAGGAGTTCTATAGCACAGGGAGTGTTCAAACACTGTGTATCTGTTAATTCTCAATTTTTCATGTGTAATGCATGGGCAACTATTATTGTAAGTTTTTTAAAAACATATTTCTTATACACAAATACACTTCTTAGAAGGTTGAATGACCTCTTTTAATGATAGTTTTTCAATGGAAATTTTTAATTCAAAGAGAATTCAACTCAAGAATATACTGATTTATCATGTATATAATCTTTATGTGACTATTTCCACAGATAGAGTAGTGGACAGATGGGCAGCTTTATACTGTTCTTTTCATCTATTTCCAAGTATCTCTCTTATGAATAAGTGTGTATTTTCATTTTATTCTGAAAGATGTAGGAGGCAAAATACAAGAGGGATGATTGCTATATCTTGTATCCCAGAGAAACAGAACAGCATTTCAGTCTACTTCCTTGTGTGGTGTACTGGCAACCTTGTTCCTTTTTCAATAAGGGGTATAAGGAAATAAAACACACACACAGTTTTTTCTGATTGGTGAGATGGCTTTCAATCTTGTAGCACCAATTCTCAGAAATGTGTGCCAGTTAGGATCGTGGTGAGAACTATAACAGACTTTGAAAGTTCTGTCTTCCTTTCTTCCTGCCATTGGGTCCTCATTTTGGATTAATAGTCTCTTCTTGTTTTTATTTTCTCAATAAATATGAAGAAGAAAGTGGCAAATCACATTAATGTATTTCCCTGTGCATAATCAAAGTATTATCTGCTTTTTGTATTTTCTCTAAACCCCTTAAATCATCATTCTCATTGCCTGATGAACTCTGGAATGAGGTTCGTGACATTGTACAGGAGACAGGATCAAGACCATCCCCATGGAAAAGAAATGCAAAAAAGCAAAATGGCTGTCTGGGGAGGCCTTACAAATAGCTGTGAAAAGAAGAGAAGCCAAAAGCAAAGGAGAAAAGGAAAGATATAAGCATCTGAATGCAGAATTCCAAAGAATAGCAAGAAGAGATAAGAAAGCCTTCTTCAGCAATCAATGCAAAGAAATAGAGGAAAAAAACAGAATGGGAAAGACTAGAGATCCCTTCAAGAAAATTAGAGATACCAAGGGAACATTTCATGCAAAGATGGGCTCGATAAAGGACAGAAATGGTATGGACCTAACAGAACAGAAGATATTAAGAAAAGATGGCAAGAATACACAGAAGAACTGTACAAAAAATATCTTCATGACTCAGATAATCACTATGGTGTGATCACTCACCTAGAGCCAGACATCCTGGAATGTGAAGTCAAGTGGGCCTTAGAAAGCATCACTACGAACAAAGCTAGTGGAGGTGATGGAATTCCAATATGATGGAATTCCAGCTATTTCAAATCCTGAAAGATGATGCTGTGAAAGTGTTGCACTCAATATGCCAGGAAATTTGGAGAACTCAGCAGTGGCCACAGCACTGGAAATGGTCAGTTTTCATTCCAATCTCAAAGAAAGGCAATGTCAAAGAATGCTCAAACTACCGCACAATTGCACTCATCTCACACACTAGTAAAGTAATGCTTAAAATTCTCCAAGCCAGGATTCAGCAATATGTGAACCGTGAACTTCCTGATGTTCAAGCTGGTTTTAGAAAAGGCAGAGGAACCAGAGATTAAATTGCCAACATCTGCTGGATCATCAAAAAAGCAAGAGAGTTCCAGAAAAACATCTATTTCTGCTCTATTGACTATGCCAAATCTTTGACTGTGTGGATCACAATAAACTGTGGAAAATTCTGAAAGAGATGGGAATACTAGACCACCTGATCT